>NW_028138681.1:0-74571 GCF_964270905.1 Leucopleurus acutus | reverse complement strand
CCCAAAGAATAAGAAAGGTGAGGAATCCAGCAGTTGGAACCTCCCAGCAGGCGGCCCAGAGCACAGAAGCTATGGGATGCAGGCAGGAGTGAACTAATACCAGAGAGCCCACATCATGAAACTGTGAGCAACCCAGGCTTTGGGACCTCAGAGCAGAAGGCCCACATCCCAATGGGGATGTGAACCTGGCTGGAGTGTCCTCGCACCACTGGGCGCACATCACAAAATGTGGGGAGCCCAGCAGTTAGGGCCTGACGCCAGAGGGCCCTCATCACCGAGGAGAGGAGGCTCCCAGCAGGCTCCAAGTGCCACCAGAGGGCTCATGTCCACAAGGCGAGGTGAGCAAGCCAGGCAGGAGTGACCTCACAGCAGACGGCCCACCTCATAGATGGGTGAGGAACCCAGCCAGGATCAGACTCTCAACAGAGGGCCCACATCACCAAGGGGATGTGAACCAGGCAGGAGTCTCCTAAGACCATTGGTCCCACATCATCGAAAGGTGAGGAACCCAGCACATGTGGCCTCAAACCAGACGACACACATCACGAAGGGGCTGGGAGTGAGGCAGGCAGGAGGATCCTCACAACAGAGGGCCCAAAAAATTAAAAAAGTGAGGAATCCAGCAGTTGGAACCTTCCAGCAGGCGGCCAAGAGCACAGAGGCTATGGGATCCAGGCCTCTGTGAACACCAGAGAGCCCACATCATGAAAATGTGAACAACCCAGCCGTTGGGACCTCAGAGCAGAAGGCCCACATCTCCATGGAGATGGGATCCTAAGAGGAGTGCCAAAGCATCACTGGGCTCCCTAAGAAAAGTTGGTGAGCCCAGCAGTTAGGGCCTGACGCAAGAGGGCCCTCATCACCGGGGGGAGGAGATTCCCAGCACGCTCCAACTGCCACCACACGGCTGACTTCACCAAGGCAATGTGTGCCAGCCATGCAGGAGTGACCTATCAGCAGAGGGTCTCCCTCACAGGTGGGTGAGGAACAAAGCCAGGAACAGACTCTCACCAGGGGGTCCACATAACCACGTGGATGAGAACCAGGCAGGAGTGTCCTCACACTAGTGGGGCCACATCATCGAAAGGTGAGGAACCCAGAAAAGGTGGCCACAAACCAGAGGACCCACATCACCAAGGGGTTGAGAGTGAGGTAGGTGTCTGGACGGGCATATTTAACACTCATTTCCCACCAGGAAGAGAAATTAACCAAAGGCTCAGCGTGCCCTGCCAGAAGCAGATTAGGGCCTGAAGCAGTCTTGCGGGTTTGCGGCCAGCTCACAAGAAAGCGAGTTGAAGAAAGGAGCTCAGGGGCCCTGTAATTCACAAACCTGGAGAGTTATAAATGACAGATAACGTCCAAAAATATATTGAAGTAAGGCTGCGAAGAGGACTTGAAAGCGGGGCAGAATTTCAGGAAACCGATTTCAGGAGGTAGACTGGATTTGCATTTAAAGCATAGGAAAAGAGGCAGAACATCGACAATGATGCACTTGGCAACAAAGGGCGTATGAGTTTGTTCCTGAATATATTCAGGAAAAAACACATACGCCCTTTTTGGCAAACCAAGCAAGCTTGCAATGGAAATCCGAACTACTATGAAGTGTCACTTCCCCCCGGTCTAAAGGGCCATCTGAGAAAAGTGTAAAATCCAGAAAGGCAAGACAGGCCATGGGGAAAAAGGAGCCTTGTTATGCTGATGGGCGGGATGTACATTGCCAACAGCCACTCTGGAGAAGTGTATGGTGTTTCCTGATACATCTGAAAAACAAAGCAACAGAGTCTAGGGCATTTCCACTTATGGTCCTATAGCTTAGGGAAATTAAAATCAAAAAGACACAGCCACCCCAAAATTTGGGACGGCTCTGTTTACAGGAACCTCTTCTACAGTACGAGTTAAATATCCCAGAGAACAAATAATTGATAAAGAAGTTGCGGTACTTACGTACAACAGAATACCACTCAGCAATGAAATCTGTGTCACCAGGCCTGTACCAGCATAATGAGTGGATTGAGGCATGATGATTCTAAGTGAAATAAGTCACACAGAAAAAGAAACATCATAAGGTATCACTAATGCACGGAATGTAAACTTGGCTACACATGAACTGAATTACAAAACAGAACAGGGTCTCAAGATTAGAAAACCAACTTATGCTTGCTTAAGGGGAAAGGTGAGTTAAGGGGGTGCTGCATAAAACCAGAGTTTGAAATTAGCACAGATACCGTTCCATAAGCCAAATATGTAATAGACAAGACCTACCCCCTGCTCAACGAAATGGACTCAACAATGAGGTATCACCTCACACCTGTTAGAATGGGCATCATCTGAAAATCTACAAACAACAAATGCTGGAAAGGGTGTGGAGAAAAGGAACCCTCTTCCACTATTGTTGGGAATATAAATTGATACATTCACTATGGAGAACAATATGGAGTTTCTTAAGAAACTAATAATAGAATTACCATATGATACAGCAATCCCAGGACTGGACATATACCCAGACAAAACCATAAATCAAAAAGAGACATTCACCGCAATGTTCATTGCATCACTATTTACAATATCGAGGTAATGGAAGCAACCTAAATGCCCACAGACAGACGAATGCATAAAGCTGTGGTACATATATAAAATGGAATATTACTAAGCCATGAAAGGAATGAAATTGGGTCATTTGTAGAGACGTCGATGGATCTAGAGACTGTCATACAGAGTGAAGTAAGTCAGAAAGAGAAAAACAAATCTTGTATATTCATGCATATATGTGGAACCTAGAAAAACTGTACAGATTAACCGTTTTGCAAGGCATAAATAGAGCAACAGATGTAGACAACAATCGTATGGACAACAAGGGGGGAAAGCTCTTGGAGGGGTGGTGGTGGGAGGAATTGAGAGATTGGGATTGGCATGTAAACATTTATATGTATAAAATAGATAACCAATGAGAACCTGCTGTATAAAAATATAAAATAAAATTCAAAATTAAAAAGAAATAAAATTTAAAAAATAAAACAGAAAAAACAATTATTCCCTTCACATACATGTATTTATATGAATAAATTATTTCCATGCTTATATCTGTAAATACAAAAAAGAGGAATAAAATCTACCTTGAACCAAAAACAAAAAAGAGAAAAAATAAAAACAGAACCCACCAGTTACTCAGAGGAAAACCGTATCAGGGCACTTGCTCCAGTTGTAAACAATTCTGAAGTTGGTCAGTGGTGGGGAATCGTCTCCCATTCAGCCAGCAGCCCCCACACAACAAGCGTCCTCATTGCAAAGCTGGGGCACTGTGCCGAGGCATCTGTGAGTAAACGTGAGCTGAGCCCCAGGCCAGTTGCTGCTGAACTGTTCCCGCCCTTCCCAGGTAAAACACCTGAATATATACAAGGACTTGAAAGCCTAGAGGAAGGGCCATGGAGCCACACGAGTGACAGCATGCCAGCTGACTTGGTGCTTGCAGGCCAGCCAGGATGGTCCTGGCCCTGGGTGCTCTTCTGGAAGATTTCCATTTCCCTGCCTGAGATACCCGTCCTGTCCCTGCCCCCACTGCTTTTTTCCTTCCTCACCTCTGCCCAGGGAGAAATTCCAGCAGCAGGTATGGGTGACACATCCTCTTCTTTAGCAGGTGGCAGCCTGGCAACTGCTGCAGAAAGTCCAGCAGAGCCCCACTCACACTGGGCCACCCACAAAGCCATGGCCTCTCACTCCCTCCCACCAGCCCAGCCCCGAGACTGCTGACAGGGCAGAGAAAATGGCGTCAGGCACAGCTGCAGGGGCTTTTGCTGCCTGGAGTGGTATTTATATTGATCTCAACCCAGGCACACCTGGGGAGGGCTGGCCCATGGTAAGGCTGCCCAGGTAGCCAATCATCACCCCTCAGGGGCTCACAGTTGCAGAAAATGGAACTTGCTGAACCGGCCAGGTCCAAGGAACAGGTGTGGGCTCCTGAGAGTCAGGATAGACAAGGGGCTGCAGCTTTGGCTTGTTTTCTAATCATTTTATCTGGCCCATGAGTGGGAGACAACTTCAAGAAAACCCTCTCCTAATGAGAGGAACCCAGGAGTCAGGGAGAGGAGGGGTGGGTGGTGGTTGGAGACAGAGGCCTGGTGCCCTGGGTGCAGTGGAAGTCTCTGGAAGACCAGGTGGAGGGAGGCCACACAGAGTGATGCCCAGGGTCACAGACCTGTCGGAGCTGCTGTTTGTTAGTTCAAGTCCTGCTCTGAGGTGCTCTGTGTCAGCTCTGAGCGACAGGTGAGCTGGGGGTGCTCTTCAATGAGGGCTATGTGCACGGTTCCTGTGTGCCCAGCCCTGCCACGGTACCTGCAAGGGTAGCTCTGTATCCTGGGAGGGGCCTGACCATGAGAGCCCCGTGGGCTGGCTTGGGGGTGGGGTACCTGCCCAGGAGAGCTCCATATCCTGGGATTGGCCTGACCACGAGAGCCCCATGGGCTGCTGGGGACCTGGTAAAGGATGTCAGGACAGTCAGTGAAGCCACCGAGGATATACCTCCAGTTACTCCTGATTCCTACACCCTGCTGGTCATTCTACCAACCACCAGGACATGGTATTCTGTATTAGTCTTCAATGATGCCTTCTTTTGTATTCCATTAGTCCCAGAGTCACAAGAAATTTTGGCTTGTGAGTGGCAGGACTCAACATACAACTAAAACAATACTTCCGGGCCGTCTTGCCCCAAGGGTTCAAAAATTCCCACACCATCTTTGGGGAAAGCTTAGCTAAAGACCGAAAAGTTCTACCTCTGGAAAAGGAAACCCTCCTTCAATATGCAGACGACATTCTGATCGCCAGCCCTACTAAGGAGGCCTCTGAACTACCAAGCCAATAAAGGATAGAAGTTGTCCAAGAAAAAGCTCAAATATCACAGACTGCAGTGACCTGCCTGGGCTTCATTCTCACACAAGGTCAGAGAAGCCCATCCCAGGAAAGGGAAGAAACCATTTGCAGCCTTACCCCTTTCTAAAACTAGAAGACAGCTTAGGGGTTCCTGGGGAGGCCAGGGTTTGCTGCTTCTGGATCCCTAACTACAGTCTACTAGCTGGGCCTCTATATGAAACACTGAAAGGAAAAGATGATGATCCTTTTGAACAGAATCCAGAAGTGGCCTTTCAAGAATGGAAAGAGCAGTCAATTCAGACCCTTGCCCTGGAACTCCCTAATTGAGCTAAACCCTTTGACCTTTCCATTCCCGGTGAAAGGTGAATCGCCATTGGAGAATTAGTGCAAAAACTGGGACCACTTGAAATGGAACAACGCAAGAATGCCATCCAGGTAGGATAAACTACAGTCACCAAGGGGCTTGGCCCACTGCCACATCTGGCCAAGATACTGGCGGTATCTAAAAACCTGGAAATCAGCAGCCCAAAAGGCCACGTCCCTCCTAAGGGAAAAGGACCCCACGTGGTGATCCTAATCACCAACCATGCCCTGAAGTTGCAGGGTTCGCTCCGTGGGCACACCGACCTCGAGTGAGGAGGCCCTCCAACTCCAACATCCAGAGAGATAACCGGGGGCAACAGGGCACCATGACGACTCGTGTGAACATCACTTGACCTGGAGTTTCTCTCATAAAACAACAATAGTGTGTCCCGAAGGAGTAGACTACTGCTTGCAGGACTTCCTGCACCCAGAGGGGAGCTAATAATCTTGGCGGGGGAACCGTATATCACACTGTCACCATAGAAAAGCCTACAGACACCGTGATGATGGTGGCCAATAAGACCGGCTGGACTCCTGTTTACTTCAAAAGGCTGTTAACTCAGTGGCCATCATGGTCCTTGATCACCACTGACCCTGGACTGTCTGGGAGTTGAGCGGGCAGGGCTCTGACACCTGGTGCTGTTTTTACGTTAATTCAGGGGCCTAATTGAAGAAAGAGCAGACTACTGGTCAGAGCATCTAGGCTGGCAGAAACGGTCAGCCTAAGGTGGCCGAACAAATGTGGGGCGGGGTGAAACCGGCCCCCACAGCGTCTCTGCACATCTCTTTCCTGGACCCTTAAAGGTCATTAGAATCTATAACACTTCCAATGCTGGTGCTCAGGCGGACGAGCAGGGAGGCAGGGGTCCTGGGGCCAATCAACGTCACCTGGAGGCTGCTGGGGAGAAGTTCTGACCCTCGTCCCCTGGTATGAGGGCTCCCAACTCAGCACTCAGCAGTTACAGAAGAAGGGTCTGCACCCTCAGCACTCCAAGAATGAGGAACGGGACAAAAGGCAGAGGAGGGGTTTGTCCCCAGCAAAGCCCATTAAAAATCCCTGGGAGATAAAAATAGAATGTGGGCAATAAAGTCAAGTCTGACCTTTTTTATCCTTTGTGCTTTGTCTAATTTCACGTGCTCCTAGGGTCCCGCATGCAGAGGTTCCACACCCGGCACTTCAGACCAGATTTCCTGGTGCAGAATGGCTGGGTCGACACCTCAGCTCCTGGGGCCCAGTGCAGACTCCGAGATATAGAGCCTGAGCTGCAGCCAACCCGGCCCTTGAGAGCTCCGCCCCCTCCCTCCCACTGACTCTGACAGGATCTCTACACAGCAGCCCAGCCCACAGCCCACGGGGTAGTGCATGCTCTCACCTCTCCATTCTCTGATGAAAATATAAAGTTTCCTTTGCTTGGGAACCAAACTCAGTCTCGATCTGTTGGCCCCAATGACACTGGGCAGGGGGACCCTTGTTGGGGTCCACTCTGGAGGATCAGTAACAGAAATTGAGACTATTGTAACTTCAATGAACAGATGTGTGAGCCAAAATGTAGTTAACATAGAACAGTTTATAAGGCTCGGGTAAAATAAGATGTTTCTAACACTTCCATTTGATATTTCCATCACTTTATTATAAGCAAGTTCAGTGAGAAGGTTTGTCCTATTTGTCAGGTCAATATTAGAGAAATGAAGTGATTTCTTTCCAAGGATGTACATCTAATAATCTTGGTTAAAGCTTCAATCTTGTTTTAAATGCTTTTCCATTGAAAATGATACCTCTCTTTCAGCTCCCCCATTTCTGAGAAGTATAAAATCTTATAATTTATTATTACCAAAGGGGAAAGGTGGGAGGAGGGATAAATTAACAGTTTGGAATTAACACATACACACTGCTATGTATAAAATAGATCATCAACAAGGAACTACTGTATAGCACAGGGAACTACACTCAATATTGTGCAATAACCTATAAGGGGAAATAATCGGAAAAAGAATAGATATTTTTATTGACATCATCTATCAATGACAGTTAAAGTGTAACCTAAGGGAAGCCGGTGGTGAGTGCTTCTGACCCTGAAGACTTCAGTCATCTAAAGTTTGCACTCTGCCTACTTCCCAAGGCCCTTAATGAACATATGTGTAGCCGTAGCTTAAAAAACTCCCCAGTTTGGGTTTCGGGGAGACACTGATTTTGAAAAAGCCCTGGTGTTCTCCTTACATGAATGGGACTCTTCCTACTGCTAAAACATGTCTGTCACATCCAGAGGATGGTATACCGTCTGATCGGGAAGAGTTTGGAAAAGGCATCTCATCTCCTCATCTCCTGGTGCTCGGGTTCACCCCTCCAGCGTCTTTACTAACAGTCTCCCCACTTGGAGATGTCAACACTGTCAACATCCCGTTGCGTACAGTTTGGAATTTGTCCAGAGGATGAAGCGGAAGGATGAGAAACAATGAGAGACAAGTCCTAGGTGTTCAGACAGGCACATGTCACTCTAATTTCCAATCAGGAAGATGAATTGACCAAAGGCTAGGGTTGCCCATGGAAACAGTATAGGGCTTGAGGAAATCCCACTGCTTTGTGGCCAGTTCCCATAAACACAAGTTGAACAATGGAACTCAGGGGCAGTAAAATTCACGAAACTGCAGAGTTGAAAATATCTATCACTGAAAAATGTCTTGAGGAAAGTCAGAGAAAAGGATTGGCAAGCAAGGGAGAATGGCAGGAAAGGGATTTGAGGAGGTAGAAAGGACTCGCCATTAAGCACAAGAAAAGGGGCTGAACATTGCCGACATTGCAGTTGGCCAAAAAGGCTGTATGTGTTTTTTTCTGTATATATTCAAGAAAAGGGCATACACTTTTTTAGCCAACCAAACAGGTGGGCACTGGAAATCAATACTACAAAAGATATCACTTCGCATCAGTCAGAAGAGCCATCCTCATAAAGTGTAAACGCCAGAAATGCAGGACAGGGCAAGGAGAAGAGGGAGCCCTGTGAGGCTTATAGTGGAAATGTATATTGCCAACGGCCATTCTGGAGAAGTGTATTGTGTTTACTAAAGCATCTAAAAAATGAGCTACAGAGCATAGGGCACTTGCACTCATGGGCGTATATCTTGGGAAAAACAAAAATCGAGAGGACACAGGCACCCCAATGTTTACTGCCCCTCTGTTTAAAAGATCCTCGACTAGGATATAACTTAAATGTCTCTGGAGGGAAAAAATGGATAGAGATGTGGTACTTATGTAGAGTGGAATATTACTCAGCCTGGAAATCAATGAAATATGGCCAGTTGTAACAACTCCGGAGGAGTTACGTATGATCATTCTAAGTGACATAATTCAAAAAGAAAAAGACACATATCATAAGATATCACTTAAAGGTGGAATCCAAAATGGCTACACATGAAATAAATTACAAAACAAAAACATAGTCAAATATGTAGAAAACACGCGTGAGGCTGCTAAACGGGAAAGGTGGGGAGGGGTGAGGCATCATCCAGGAGGTTGAAATTAGCAAAGATACCATTCCAAATACCAAACTGATAATCAACAAGGCCTACACGGTAGCTAAAAGAACTGCACTCAGCACACTCAAGTCACCGGAAAAGAATATCTATGACTGGTAAGAATCTGAAAAAGAATTTATTGATGTCTCTCTGTACGTGAATCAAGTGGATGTACAGCAGCAAGAAACAGAGCTTTGAAAATCAGCTGTAACCAATATAGTAATAAATTGAAAAAAATAAACGACAGAGAGACAGAGAAAACCTCTTACAACTTTTCCTCAGGGACGGTGATGCAACATGGATTGAACACATCTAGACCCACAGCAGGATGAGACATAAGGCTGGAAACTGTTCGCGCTAAGAGAAATGTGAGGTTGGGTGAGGAAATGCACACCCTTTAAAGTAATACTACCTGGTACCCATTCAATGGGTCCCAAATCTGCAGGTTCAAGGAATCTTCCTACAGCTAAAACATGCATGGAAAACCCAGAGGACTGTACACCATGTGATCGGGAGATGTGTCTAAAATGCACCTCATTTATCCTCTCCTGGTGCTCCTGTTCATCATTCCAGCCACGTTACTTAGAATCTCCCCACTTAGAGAATCAGCACATTTAAACTTCTGTTTCACACATTTTGCAAATTGTGAGGAGGATGAACGGGAACAGGGGGAACCAATGAGAGAATAGTTGTAGGGGTTTGGACGGGTACATGTCACTCTAATTTCCCATTAAGAATAAGAATTAAAAAAAGGCTCAGCCCGCCTCACCAGAGCCAAAATAGGGCCTGAAGCAATCCTGCGGTTTTGAGGCCAGCTCACAAAAGAGCAACTTAAAAAATGGAGCTCAGGGTCACTGCAATTCACAAACCTGCAGAGTTATAAATGAAAACTAACGTCCAAAAATATGTTGAGGTAAGGCAAAGAAGAGGATCTGAATGCAAGACAGAATTGCAAGAAACAGATTTCAAGAGATAGATTGGACTCGCCTTTAAAGCACATGAAAAGCGACAGAATTTTGATAATGATGCGGTTGGCCCAAAAGGGAGTATGCGTTTTTTCCTGAATATATCCAGGAAAAAACGCATACGCACTTTATGGGCAACCAAGCAAGCAAGCAATGCAAATGTGCACAATAAAGAAGTCTCATTTCCCACTGGTCAAAAGGGCCATCCGAAAAAATTGTAAAAACCAGAAATGCAGGACAGGCCATGGAGAACAGGAAGCCTTTATACGCTGATGGACAGTGTGTGAACTGCCGAGAGCCACTCTGGAGAAGTGTATGGTGGTTCCTAAATCATCTAAAAAACAGAGCAACAGAGCATAGGGCACTTCCAATCACGGGAGTATATCTAGGGAAGTCTAAAAATCAACAAGACACAAGCACACCACAGTTTAGGGCTACTCTGTTTACAAGAACCTCAACTTCAGTACACCTTAAATATCCCAGGAAAGAGAACAATGGATAAAGAAAATGTGGTACTTATGTACAATGGAATATCTCTTCACCATGAAATCAATGTAATAAGGCTAGTAGAAGGATAAAGAGTGGATTGAGGTCCGATAATACTACTTGAAATAAGTCAAACAGAAAAAGAAACATATCATCAGATATCACTTATAGAGGGAGGATAAATATGGCTGCACAAAAAATGAATTACAAAACAGAACAGTGTCTCACATTTAGAAAACACACTTATGTCAGCTTAAGGGGAAAGGAGAGGTGGGGTGATGCATAAAACCAGAGTTTGAAATTAGCACAGATACCGTTCAATAAACCAAAATAGGTATCAGAAAAGATCTACACCTTGCTCAATGAACTGGCCTCAACACACCCTATACACCGCAGAGAAATATATCTGAGTAATAAGAATCTTAAAACCCATGTATTGATATATCTCCATAAGGGAATCAAGTGTGCGCAGAGCGGCACAAACACAGCAGTGAAAATGAGCTAAACCCCTTTATAGAAATAAATTTTAAAACCAAAACGCAGAAACAATGAAAGAGAGAAAAATTCTTACAAAATTCGCTCAGGGGCTGTGATGCAACCTGGAATGACCACATATAAACCCACAGCTGGATAAGACATAAGGCTGGACACTTGGGGCTGAAAGGATTGGTGAGCTTTGGTGAGCAACTGCCGAAAGTTTAATGCAATACTTCATGCTACTCATTCCAAGGGTCCCAACACTCCAGGTTGAAGGGAATCTTCCTACAGCTAAACCATGCATGGGAAATCCAGCGGATGGTATACCATATGATCGGGAAAGGTTTCTAAAATGCACCTCATTTTCCTCTCCTGGGGCTCCGGATCAACATTCCAGCCACTTTACTAACAACATCTCCACATGGAGAGTCAATGCCTTTAAGTTCCGGTATCGCACAGTCTGCAGTTAGTGCGGAGGATGAATGGGAATAGGGGGAACCAGTGAGAAAATAGCTGTAGCGGTTTCAATGGGCACATGTCACTCTAATTTCACATCAGGAAGAAGAATTAACCAAAGGCAGAGCAAGGCGTCCCAGAAGAAGAATAGGGCCTGAAGAAATCCTGTGGATATGAGGCAAGATCACAAAAATAAGAGCAGAAAAATGGAGCTAAGGGCCACTGCAATTCAAAAACCTGCAGAGTTATAAAGGCCAACTATTTTCCAAACGTATATTGAGGTAAGGCTATGAAGAGGCACTGAGAGCAAGGCAGAACTGCAGGAAACCGATTTCAGGAGGTAGACTGGAATTGCATGTAAATCATAGGAAAAGAGGCTGAACGTCCAAAATGATGCACTTGGCCAAAAAGGGCGTATGCGTTCTTTCCTGAATATATTCAGGAAAGAACGCATACGCCCTTTTTGGCCAACCAAGCAAGCTTGCAAAGGAAATCTGCACTACAATGAAGTCTCACTGCCCCCCTGGTCAAAAGGGCCATCTAAAAAAAGTGTAAAATCCAGAAAGGCAGGACAGGCCATGGAGAACTGGGAGCCTTGTTATGCTGATGGGCGGGATGTAAGTTGCCAGCAGCCACTCTGGAGAAGTGTATGGTGTTTCCTGAAACATCCAAAAAACAAAGCAAAAGAGCCTAGGGCACTTCCACTTATGGTCCTATAGCTTAGGGAAATTAAAATCAAAAAGACACAGCCACCCCAAAGTTTGGGACGGCTCTGTTTACAAGAACCTCGTTTATGGTACAAGTTGAATATCGCAGAAAGCGAAAAATGGATAAAGAAGTTGTGGTACTTACGTACAATGCAATATCACTCAGCAATGAATTCTATGTCATCAGGCCCGTAGCAGCATAATGAGTGGATTCAGGTACGATGATTCTATGTGAAATAAGTCACACAGAAAAAGAAACATCATAAGATATCACTACTACACGGAATGTAAACTTGGCTACACAGGAACTGAATTACAAAACAGAACAGGGTGTCAAATGTAGAAAACCAACTTATGCTTGCTTAAGGGGAAAGGTGAGTTGGGGTGCGGCATAAAATCAGAGATTGAAATTAGCACAGATACCGTTCCATAAGCCAAATATGTAATAGACAAGAGCTACTCCTTGCTCAACGAAGTGGACTCAACACCCCATATTAAACGCCTAAGAATATACCTGACTAGTAAGAATCTTAAAACCTATCGATTTATATGTCTCCGAAAGAGAATCAAGTGTGTGTACAGTGTCATAAACGCAGCAGTGATAGGATTGGTGAAGTTCGGTTAGCAAATGCAGACTCTTTGAAGTCATATTGCATGGTACCCATTCCATGGGTCTCAACTCTCCAGGTTTAAGGGATTCTTCCTTCAGCTAAAACATGCATGTGGAACCCAGAGTATGATCCACCGTGTGATCGGGAAACGTGTTCAAATGTGTCTCAGTTTTCGTCCCCTGGTACTCGGGTGCAACATTCCAGACGCTTTACTAACACTCTCCCCACTTGGAGAGTCAGTGCCTTTAACCTCCTGTTTGGCCCAGTTTGCAATTTCTTCGGAAGATGAACAGGAATAAGGAGAAGCAATGGGAGACTATCTATAGGTGTCTGGACGGGCAAATTTAACTCTCATATCCCACCAGGAAGATAAATGAACCAAAGGCTCCGTGTGCCATGCTGGAACTAGATTAGGGCCTGAGGAGATCCTGCGGTGTTGCGGCCAGCTCACAAGAAAGCGAGTTGAAGAAAGGAGCTCAGGGACACTGTAATTCAGAAACCTGCGGAGTTATAAATGACAGCTATCATCCAAAATTATACTGAAGTAAGGCTGCGAAGAGGACTTGAATGTGGGGCAGAATTGCTGGAAACTGATTTCAGAACGTACACGGGAGTAGCTCTTAAAGCATAGGAAAAGAGACAGAACTTGGAAAATAATGCACTTGGCAAAAAAGGGCATATGTGTTTTATCCAGAGCTCTCATAACTGAGGGGAGGAGATTCCCAGCAGGCTCCAAGTGCCACCTGAGGGCTCACATTGCCAAGGCAACGTGAGCATGCCAGGCAGGAGTTACCTCACAGCAGAGGTCCCACCTCAAAGAAGGGTGAGAAACCCAGCCAACATCAGACTCTCACCAGAGGGCCCACATCACCAAGGGATGGGAACCAGGCAGGAGTGTCTTCACATCAGTGGGGCCACATCATCGAAAGCTGAGGTACTCAGCACATGTGTCCTCAAACCAGAGGACCCACATCACCAAGGACCTTGGAGTGAGGCAGGCAGGAGTAGCCTCACAACACTGGGCACATAGAATAAAAAAGTGAGGAATCCAGCAGTTGGAACCTCCCAGCAGGCGGCCCAGAGCACCGAGGCTATGGGATCCAGGCCACAGTGAACTCACAGAACAGGGCCCATGTCATGAAACTGAGCAACCCAGCCATTGGGACCTCAGAGCAGGAGGCCCACATCCCCATGGGGATGGAATTCTGGTAGGAGTGTCCTCGCACCACTGAGAACGTATCAGAAAATTTTGGGCGACCAGCAGTTAGGGCCTGACGCCAGAGGACCCTCATCACCAAGGGAAGGAGGCTCCCAGCAGGCTCCAACTGCCACCAGAGGGCTGACGTCGCCAAGGCGATGTGTGCCAACCAGGCACGAATGACCTCACAGCAGAGGGCCCACCTCACAGAAGGGTGAGGAACACAGCCAGGATCAGACTCTCACCAGAGGGCCCACATCACCAAGGGGATGGGAACCAGGCAGGAGTGTCCCCACACCAGTGGGACAACATCATCGAAAGGTGAGGATCCCAGCACATGTGTCCTCAAACCAGAGGAACCACATCACCAAGGGGTTCGGAATGAGGCTGGCAGGACTGGCCTCACAACACAGGGTCCATAGAATATAAAAGTTGAGGAATCCAGCAGTTGGAACCTCCCAGCAAGTGGCCCAGAGCACCGAGGCTATGGGATCCAGGCCGCAGTGAACTCACAGCAGAGGGCCCACATCATGAACCTGTGAGCAGCCCAGCTGTTGGGACCTCAGAACAGAAGGCCCACATCCCCATTGGGATGGGAACCTGGCAGGAGTGGCTTTGCACCACTTAGCACATATCAGAAAATGTTAGGAGCCCAGCAGTTAGGGCCTGATGCCAGGGGGCCCTCATAACTGAGGGGAGGAGACTCCCAGCAGGTTCCAACTGCCAACAGAGGGACCACGTCTACAAGGTGGCATGCGCCAGCCAGGCAGTAGTGACCTCACAGCAGAGGGCCTATCTCACAGAAGGGTGAGGAACCGAGGCAGGATGAGACTCTCACCAGAGGGCCCACAACACCAAGGGGATGGGAACCAGTCAGGACTGTCCTCCCACCAGTGGGGCCACATCATCGAAAGGTGAGGAACCCAGCACATGTGACCTCACATCAGAGGACATACATCACAAAGGGGATGGGAGTGAGGCAGGTAGGAGTAGCCTAAAAACAGAGGGCCCAAAGAATAAAAAAAGTGAGGAATCCAGCATTTGGAACCTCCCAGCAGGCGGCCGAGAGCACAGAAGCTATGGGATGCAGGCAGGAGTTAACTAACACCAGAGAGCCCACATCATGAAACTGTGAGCAACCCAGGCATTGGGACCTCAGAGCAGAAAGCCCACATCCCCATGGGGATGGGAACCTGACAGGAGTGTCCTGGCATCACTGGGCTCACATCAGAAAACGTGGGGAGCCCAGCAGTTAGAGCCTGATGCTAGAGGGCCGTCATCACCGAGGGCAGGAGGCTCCCAGCAGGTTCCATGTGCCAACAGAGGGCCCACGTCGCCAAGGTGATGTGTGCAAGTCAGGCAGGATTGACCTCACAGCAGAGG
This sequence comes from Leucopleurus acutus, assembly GCF_964270905.1. Classification (NCBI taxonomy): domain Eukaryota; kingdom Metazoa; phylum Chordata; class Mammalia; order Artiodactyla; family Delphinidae; genus Leucopleurus; species Leucopleurus acutus. The sequence goes on along the minus strand of NW_028138681.1, from coordinate 59,552 downwards.
GCCTACCTCACAGAAGAGTGAGGAACCCAGCCAGGATAAGACTGTCACCAGAAGGCCCACATCACCAAGGGGATGGGAACCAGGCAGGAGTGTCCTCACACCAGTGGGGCCACATCATTGAAAGTTGCCTAACCCAGCACATGTGGCCTCAAACCAGAAGACCCACATCACGAAGGGGTTGCGAGTGAGGCAGGCAGGAGGAGCATCACAACACAGGGCCCATAGAATACAAAAGTTGAGGAATCGAGCAGTTGGAACCTCCCAGCAGGCAGCCAAGACCACAGAGGCTATGGGATCCAGGCCACAGTGAACTAACACCAGAGAGCCCACATCATGAAATTGTGATCAACCCAGCCGTTGGAACCTCAGAGCAGAAGGCCCACATCCCCATGGGGATGGGAACCTAAGAGGAGTGCTTGAGCAACACTGGGCTCACTAAGAAAAGTTGGGGAGCCCAGCAGTTAGGGCCTGACGTCAGAGGGCCCTCATCACAGAGCTGAGGAGGTTCCCAGCAGGGTCCAATTGCCACCAGAGGGCTCATGTCAACAAGGCGAGGTGAGCAAGCCAGGCAAGAGTTACCTGATAGTAGAGGGCCCACCTCACAGATGGGTGAGGAACCCAGCCAGGATCAGACTCTCACCAGAGGGCCCACATCACAAAGGGGATGGGACCCAGTCAGGATTATCCTCACACCAGTGGGGCCTCATCATCTTAAGGTGAGGAACCCAGCACATGTGTCCTCAAACCAGAGGACCCACATCACCAAGGGCCTTGGAGTGAGGCAGGCAGGAGTAGCCTCACAACACAGGGCACATAATATAAAAAACGTGAGGATTCCAGCATTTAGACCTTCCAGCAGGCGGCCCAGAACACCGAGGCTATGGGATCCAGGCCACAGTGAACTCACAGCAGAGGGCCCACATCACAAAACTGTGAGCAACCCAGGAGTTGAGACCTCAGCGCAGAAGGACCACATCCCCATGGGAATGGGAACCTGGCTGGAGTGTCCTCGCACCACTGGGCGCACATCAGAAAATGTGGGGAGCCCACCATTTAGGGCCTGACGCCAGAGGGCCGTCATCACCGAGAGGAGGAGGCGCCCTGCACGCTCCAACTGCCACCAGAGGGCTCACGTCTCCAAGGTGACGTGTGCCAGCCAGGCAGGAGTGACCTCACAGCAGAGGGCCTACCTCACAGAACGTTGAGGAACCCAGCCAGGATTAGACTCTCGCCAGAGGGCCCACCTCACCAAGGGGATGGGAACCAGGCAGGAGTGTCCTCACACGAGTGGGGTCACATCATCGAAAGGTGAGGAACGCAGCACATGTGGCCTCAAGCCATAGGACAGTCATCACCAAGGGGCTGGCAGTGAGGCAGGCAGGAGGAGCCTCACAACAGAGGGCACATAGAATAAAAAAGTTGAGGAATCCAGCAGTTGGAACCTCCCAGCAGGCGGCTCAGAGCACCGATGATAAGGGATCCTTGCCGGAGTGAACTCACAGCAGAGGGCCCACATCTTGGTACTGTGAGCAAGCCAGCCGTTTTGACCTCAGAGCAGAAGGCCCATATCGCCATGGGGATGGGAACCTGGCAAGAGTGTCCTCACTCACTTGGCGCACATCAGAAAATGTGGGGAGCCCAGCAGTTATGGCCTAAGGCAAGAGGGCCCTCATCACCGAGGGGAGGAGGATCCCAGCACACTCCAACTGCCACCAGAGGGCCCACGTCGCCAAGGTGACGTGTGCCAGACAGGCATGATTGACCTCACAGCAGAGGGCCCACCTCACAGAAGGGTGAGGAACCCAGCCAGGATCAGACTCTCACCTGAGGGCCCACATCAGCAAGGGGATGGGAACCAGTCAGGACTGTCTTCCCTCCAGTGGGGTCACATCATCGAAAGGTGCGGAACCCAGCACATGTGGCCTCAAATCAGAGGACACATATCACAAAGGGAATGGGAGTGAGGCAGGCAGGAGTAGCCTAAAAACAGAGGGCCCAAAGAATAAGAAAGGTGAGGAATCCAGCAGTTGGAACCTCCCAGCAGGCGGCCCAGAGCACAGAAGCTATGGGATGCAGGCAGGAGTGAACTAATACCAGAGAGCCCACATCATGAAACTGTGAGCAACCCAGGCTTTGGGACCTCAGAGCAGAAGGCCCACATCCCAATGGGGATGTGAACCTGGCTGGAGTGTCCTCGCACCACTGGGCGCACATCACAAAATGTGGGGAGCCCAGCAGTTAGGGCCTGACGCCAGAGGGCCCTCATCACCCAGGAGAGGAGGCTCCCAGCAGGCTCCAAGTGCCACCAGAGGGCTCATGTCCACAAGGCGAGGTGAGCAAGCCAGGCAGGAGTGACCTCACAGCAGACGGCCCACCTCACAGATGGGTGAGGAACCCAGCCAGGATCAGACTCTCAACAGAGGGCCCACATCACCAAGGGGATGTGAACCAGGCAGGAGTCTCCTAAGACCATTGGTCCCACATCATCGAAAGGTGAGGAACCCAGCACATGTGGCCTCAAACCAGACGACACACATCACGAAGGGGCTGGGAGTGAGGCAGGCAGGAGGATCCTCACAACAGAGGGCCCAAAAAATTAAAAACGTGAGGAATCCAGCAGTTGGAACCTCCCAGCAGGCGGCCAAGAGCACAGAGGCTATGGGATCCAGGCCTCTGTGAACACCAGAGAGCCCACATCATGAAAATGTGAACAACCCAGCCGTTGGGACCTCAGAGCAGAAGGCCCACATCTCCATGGAGATGGGATCCTAAGAGGAGTGCCAAAGCATCACTGGGCTCCCTAAGAAAAGTTGGTGAGCCCAGCAGTTAGGGCCTGACGCAAGAGGGCCCTCATCACCGGGGGGAGGAGATTCCCAGCACGCTCCAACTGCCACCACACGGCTGACTTCACCAAGGCAATGTGTGCCAGCCATGCAGGAGTGACCTATCAGCAGAGGGTCTCCCTCACAGGTGGGTGAGGAACAAAGCCAGGAACAGACTCTCACCAGGGGGTCCACATAACCACGTGGATGAGAACCAGGCAGGAGTGTCCTCACACTAGTGGGGCCACATCATCGAAAGGTGAGGAACCCAGAAAAGGTGGCCACAAACCAGAGGACCCACATCACCAAGGGGTTGAGAGTGAGGTAGGTGTCTGGACGGGCATATTTAACACTCATTTCCCACCAGGAAGAGAAATTAACCAAAGGCTCAGCGTGCCCTGCCAGAAGCAGATTAGGGCCTGAAGCAGTCTTGCGGGTTTGCGGCCAGCTCACAAGAAAGCGAGTTGAAGAAAGGAGCTCAGGGGCCCTGTAATTCACAAAGCTGGAGAGTTATAAATGACAGATAACGTCCAAAAATATATTGAAGTAAGGCTGCGAAGAGGACTTGAAAGTGGGGCAGAATTTCAGGAAACCGATTTCAGGAGGTAGACTGGATTTGCATTTAAAGCATAGGAAAAGAGGCAGAACATGGACAATGATGCACTTGGCCAAAAAGGGCGTATGCGTTTTTTCCTGAATATATTCAGGAAAAAACGCATACGCCCTTTTTGGCCAACCAAGCAAGCTTGCAAAGGAAATCTGCACTACAATGAAGTCTCACTGCCCCCTGGTCAAAAGGGCTATCTGAAAAAAGTGTAAAATCCAGAAAGGCAGGACAGGCCATGGAGAACGGGAGCCTTGTTATGCTGATGGGCGGGATGTAAATTGCCAACAGCCACTCTGGAGAAGTGTATGGTGTTTCCTGAAACATCCAAAAAACAAAGCAACAGAGCCTAGGGCACTTCCACTTATGGTCCTATAGCTTAGGGAAATTAAAATCAAAAAGACACAGCCACCCCAAAGTTTGGGCCGGCTCTGTTACAAGAACCTCGTTTAGGGTACAAGTTCAATATCACAGAAAGCGAAAAATGGATAAAGAAGTTGTGGTACTTACGTACAATGCAATATCACTCAGCAATGAAATCTATGTCATCAGGCCCGTAGCAGCATAATGAGTGGATTCAGGTACGATGATTCTAAGTGAAATAAGTCACACAGAAAAAGAAACATCATAAGATATCACTACTACACGGAATGTAAACTTGGCCAGACAAGAACTGAATTACAAAACAGAACAGGGCCTCAAATGTAGAAAACCAACTTATGCTTGCTTAAGGGGAAAGGTGAGTTGGGGTGCTTCATAAAACCAGAGATTGAAATTAGCACAGATACCGTTCCATAAGGCAAATATGTAATAGACAAGAGCTACTCCTTGCTCAACGAAGTGGACTCAACACCCCATATTAAACGCCTAAGAATATACCTGACTAGTAAGAATCTTAAAACCTATGGATTTATATGTCTCCGAAAGAGAATCAAGCGTGTGTACAGCGGCATAAGCGCAGCAGTGATAGGATTGGTGAGGTTCGGTGAGCAAATGCAGACCCTTTGAAGTCATATTGCATGGTACCCATTCCATGGGTCTAAACTCTCCAGGTTTAAGGGATTCTTCCTTCAGCTAAAACATGCATGTGGAACCCAGAGTATGATCCACCGTGTGATCGGAAAACGTGTTCAAATGTCTCAGTTTTCGTCCCCTGGTACTCGCGTGCAACATTCCAGATGCTTTACTAACACTCTCCCCACTTGGAGTGTCAGTGACTTTAACCTCCTGTTTGGCCCAGTTTGCAATTTCTGTGGAAAATGAACAGGAATAGGGAGAACCAATGAGAGACTAGGTGGAGGTGTCCGGACCGGCAAATTTAACTCTCATTTCCGACCAGGAAGAGGAATTAACCAAAGGCTCAGCGTGCCATGCCGGAACCACACTAGGGCCCGAAGCAATCCTGCGGTGTTGCGGCCAGCTCACAAGAAAGCGAGTTGAAGAAAGGAGCTCAGGGGCACTGTAATTCACAAACCTGCAGAGTTATAAATGACAGCCATCTTCCAAAAATATATTAAAGTAAGGCTGCCAAGAGGAGTTGAAAGTGGGGCAGAATTGCAGGAAACCGATTTCAGGAGGTAGACTGGAATTGCATGTAAAGCATAGGAAAAGAGGCAGAATGTCCACAATGATGCACTTGGCCAAAAAGGGCGTATGCGTTTTTTCCTGAATATATTCAGGAAAAAACGCATACGCCCTTTTTGGTCAACCAAGCAAGCTTGCAAAGGAAATCTGCACTACAATGAAGTCTCACTGCCCCCCGGTCAAAAGGGCCATCTGAAAAAAGTGTAAAATCCAGAAAGGCAGGACAGGCCATGGAGAACTGGGAGCCTTGTTATGCTGATGGGCGGGATGTAAATTGCCAACAGCCACTCTGGAGAAGTGTATGGTGTTTCCTGAAACATCCAAAAAACCAAGCAACAGAGCCTAGGGCATTTCCACTTATGGTCGTATAGCTTAGGGAAATAATAATCAAAAAGACACAGCCTCCCCAAAGTTTGGGATGGCTCTGTTTACAAGAACCTCGTTTACAGTACAAGTTGAATATCACAGAAAGCGAAAAATGGATAAAGAAATTGTGGTACTTACGTACAATGCAATATCACTCAGCAAAGAAATCTATGTCATCAGGCCCGTGACAGCATAATGAGTGGATTCAGGTATCATGATTCTAAGAGAAATAAGTCACACAGAAAAAGAAACATCATAAGATATCACTACTACACGGAATGTAAACTTGGCTACACAGGAACTGAATTACAAAACAGAACAGGGTGTCAAATGTAGAAAACCAACTTATGCTTGCTTAAGGGGAAAGGTGAGTTGGGGTGCGGCATAAAATCAGAGATTGAAATTAGCACAGATACTGTTCCATAAGCCAAATATGTAATAGACAAGAGCTACTCCTTGCTCAACGAAGTGGACTCAACACCCCATATTAAACGCCTAAGAATATACCTGACTAGTAAGAATCTTAAAACCTATCGATTTATATGTCTCCGAAAGAGAATCAAGTGTGTGTACAGTGTCATAAACGCAGCAGTGATAGGATTGGTGAGGTTCGGTTAGCAAATGCAGACTCTTTGAAGTCATATTGCATGGTACCCATTCCATGGGTCTCAACTCTCCAGGTTTAAGGGATTCTTCCTTCAGCTAAAACATGCATGTGGAACCCAGAGTATGATCCACCGTGTGATCGGGAAACGTGTTCAAATGTGTCTCAGTTTTCGTCCCCTGGTACTCGGGTGCAACATTCCAGACGCTTTACTAACACTCTCCCCACTTGGAGAGTCAGTGCCTTTAACCTCCTGTTTGGCCCAGTTTGCAATTTCTTCGGAAGATGAACAGGAATAAGGAGAAGCAATGGGAGACTATCTGTAGGTGTCTGGACGGGCAAATTTAACTCTCATTTCCCACCAGGAAGATAAATGAACCAAAGGCTTCGTGTGCCATGCTGGAACTAGATTAGGGCCTGAGGAGATCCTGTGGTGTTGCGGCCAGCTCACAAGAAAGTGAGTTGAAGAAAGGAGCTCAGGGGCACTGTAATTCAGAAACCTGCGGAGTTATAAATGACAGCTATCATCCAAAATTATACTGAAGTAAGGCTGCGAAGAGGACTTGAATGTGGGGCAGAATTGCTGGAAACTGATTTCAGAACGTACACGGGAGTAGCTCTTAAAGCATAGGAAAAGAGACAGAACTTGGAAAATAATGCACTTGGCAAAAAAGGGCATATGTGTTTTATCCAGAGCTCTCATAACTGAGGGGAGGAGATTCCCAGCAGGCTCCAAGTGCCACCTGAGGGCTCACATTGCCAAGGCAACTTGAGCATGCCAGGCAGGAGTTACCTCACAGCAGAGGTCCCACCTCACAGAAGGGTGAGAAACCCAGCCAACATCAGACTCTCACCAGAGGGCCCACATCACCAAGGGGATGGGAACCAGGCAGGAGTGTCTTCACATCAGTGGGGCCACATCATCGAAAGCTGAGGTACTCAGCACATGTGTCCTCAAACCAGAGGACCCACATCACCAAGGACCTCGGAGTGAGGCAGGCAGGATTAGCCTCACAACACTGGGCACATAGAATAAAAAAGTGAGGAATCCAGCAGTTGGAACCTCCCAGCAGGCGGCCCAGAGCACCGAGGCTATGGGATCCAGGCCACAGTGAACTCACAGAACAGGGCCCATGTCATGAAACTGAGCAACCCAGCCATTGGGACCTCAGAGCAGGAGGCCCACATCCCCATGGGGATGGAATTCTGGTAGGAGTGTCCTCGCACCACTGAGAATGTATCAGAAAATTTTGGGCGACCAGCAGTTAGGGCCTGACGCCAGAGGGCACTCATCACCGAGAAGAGGAGGCTCCCAGCAGGCTCCAACTGCCACCAGAGGGCTGACGTCACCAAGGCGATGTGTGCCAACAAGGCACGAATGACCTCACAGCAGAGGGCCCACCTCACAGAAGGGTGAGGAACACAGCCAGGATCAGACTCTCACCAGAGGGCCCACATCACCAAGGGGATGGGAACCAGGCAGGAGTGTCCCCACACCAGTGGGACAACATCATCGAAAGGTGAGGATCCCAGCACATGTGTCCTCAAACCAGAGGAACCACATCACCAAGGGGTTCGGAATGAGGCTGGCAGGACTGGCCTCATAACACAGGGTCCATAGAATATAAAAGTTGAGGAATCCAGCAGTTGGAACCTCCCAGCAAGTGGCCCAGAGCACCGAGGCTATGGGATCCAGGCCGCAGTGAACTCACAGCAGAGGGCCCACATCATGAACCTGTGAGCAGCCCAGCTGTTGGGACCTCAGAACAGAAGGCCCACATCCCCATTGGGATGGGAACCTGGCAGGAGTGGCTTTGCACCACTTAGCACATATCAGAAAATGTTAGGAGCCCAGCAGTTAGGGCCTGATGCCAGGGGGCCCTCATAACTGAGGGGAGGAGACTCCCAGCAGGTTCCAACTGCCAACAGAGGGACCACGTCTACAAGGTGGCATGCGCCAGCCAGGCAGTAGTGACCTCACAGCAGAGGGCCTATCTCACAGAAGGGTGAGGAACCGAGGCAGGATGAGACTCTCACCAGAGGGCCCACAACACCAAGGGGATGGGAACCAGTCAGGACTGTCCTCCCACCAGTGGGGCCACATCATCGAAAGGTGAGGAACCCAGCACATGTGGCCTCATATCAGAGGACATACATCACAAAGGGGATGGGAGTGAGGCAGGTAGGAGTAGCCTAAAAACAGAGGGCCCAAAGAATAAAAAAAGTGAGGAATCCAGCATTTGGAACCTCCCAGCAGGCGGCCGAGAGCACAGAAGCTATGGGATGCAGGCAGGAGTTAACTAACACCAGAGAGCCCACATCATGAAACTGTGAGCAACCCAGGCATTGGGACCTCAGAGCAGAAAGCCCACATCCCCATGGGGATGGGAACCTGACAGGAGTGTCCTGGCATCACTGGGCTCACATCAGAAAACGTGGGGAGCCCAGCAGTTAGAGCCTGATGCTAGAGGGCCGTCATCACCGAGGGCAGGAGGCTCCCAGCAGGTTCCATGTGCCAACAGAGGGCCCACGTCGCCAAGGTGATGTGTGCAAGTCAGGCAGGATTGACCTCACAGCAGAGGGCCTACCTCACAGAAGAGTGAGGAACCCAGCCAGGATAAGACTGTCACCAGAAGGCCCACATCACCAAGGGGATGGGAACCAGGCAGGAGTGTCCTCACACCAGTGGGGCCACATCATTGAAAGTTGCCTAACCCAGCACATGTGGCCTCAAACCAGAAGACCCACATCACGAAGGGGTTGCGAGTGAGGCAGGCAGGAGGAGCATCACAACACAGGGCCCATAGAATACAAAAGTTGAGGAATCGAGCAGTTGGAACCTCCCAGCAGGCAGCCAAGACCACAGAGGCTATGGGATCCAGGCCACAGTGAACTAACACCAGAGAGCCCACATCATGAAATTGTGATCAACCCAGCCGTTGGAACCTCAGAGCAGAAGGCCCACATCCCCATGGGGATGGGAACCTAAGAGGAGTGCTTGAGCAACACTGGGCTCACTAAGAAAAGTTGGGGAGCCCAGCAGTTAGGGCCTGACGTCAGAGGGCCCTCATCACAGAGCTGAGGAGGCTCCCAGCAGGGTCCAATTGCCACCAGAGGGCTCATGTCAACAAGGCGAGGTGAGCAACCCAGGCAAGAGTTACCTGATAGTAGAGGGCCCACCTCACAGATGGGTGAGGAACCCAGCCAGGATCAGACTCTCACCAGAGGGCCCACATCACAAAGGGGATGGGACCCAGTCAGGATTATCCTCACACCAGTGGGGCCTCATCATCTTAAGGTGAGGAACCCAGCACATGTGTCCTCAAACCAGAGGACCCACATCACCAAGGGCCTTGGAGTGAGGCAGGCAGGAGTAGCCTCACAACACAGGGCACATAATATAAAAAACGTGAGGATTCCAGCATTTAGACCTTCCAGCAGGCGGCCCAGAACACCGAGGCTATGGGATCCAGGCCACAGTGAACTCACAGCAGAGGGCCCACATCACAAAACTGTGAGCAACCCAGGAGTTGAGACCTCAGCGCAGAAGGACCACATCCCCATGGGAATGGGAACCTGGCTGGAGTGTCCTCGCACCACTGGGCGCACATCAGAAAATGTGGGGAGCCCACCATTTAGGGCCTGACGCCAGAGGGCCGTCATCACCGAGAGGAGGAGGCGCCCTGCATGCTCCAACTGCCACCAGAGGGCTCACGTCTCCAAGGTGACGTGTGCCAGCCAGGCAGGAGTGACCTCACAGCAGAGGGCCTACCTCACAGAACGTTGAGGAACCCAGCCAGGATTAGACTCTCGCCAGAGGGCCCACCTCACCAAGGGGATGGGAACCAGGCAGGAGTGTCCTCACACGAGTGGGGTCACATCATCGAAAGGTGAGGAACGCAGCACATGTGGCCTCAAGCCATAGGACAGTCATCACCAAGGGGCTGGCAGTGAGGCAGGCAGGAGGAGCCTCACAACAGAGGGCACATAGAATAAAAAAGTTGAGGAATCCAGCAGTTGGAACCTCCCAGCAGGCGGCTCAGAGCACCGATGATAAGGGATCCTTGCCGGAGTGAACTCACAGCAGAGGGCCCACATCTTGGTACTGTGAGCAAGCCAGCCGTTTTGACCTCAGAGCAGAAGGCCCATATCGCCATGGGGATGGGAACCTGGCAAGAGTCTCCTCACTCACTTGGCGCACATCAGAAAATGTGGGGAGCCCAGCAGTTATGGCCTAAGGCAAGAGGGCCCTCATCACCGAGGGGAGGAGGATCCCAGCACACTCCAACTGCCACCAGAGGGCCCACGTCGCCAAGGTGACGTGTGCCAGACAGGCATGACTGACCTCACAGCAGAGGGCCCACCTCACAGAAGGGTGAGGAACCCAGCCAGGATCAGACTCTCACCTGAGGGCCCACATCAGCAAGGGGATGGGAACCAGTCAGGACTGTCTTCCCTCCAGTGGGGTCACATCATCGAAAGGTGCGGAACCCAGCACATGTGGCCTCAAATCAGAGGACACATATCACAAAGGGAATGGGAGTGAGGCAGGCAGGAGTAGCCTAAAAACAGAGGGCCCAAAGAATAAGAAAGGTGAGGAATCCAGCAGTTGGAACCTCCCAGCAGGCGGCCCAGAGCACAGAAGCTATGGGATGCAGGCAGGAGTGAACTAATACCAGAGAGCCCACATCATGAAACTGTGAGCAACCCAGGCTTTGGGACCTCAGAGCAGAAGGCCCACATCCCAATGGGGATGTGAACCTGGCTGGAGTGTCCTCGCACCACTGGGCGCACATCACAAAATGTGGGGAGCCCAGCAGTTAGGGCCTGACGCCAGAGGGCCCTCATCACCCAGGAGAGGAGGCTCCCAGCAGGCTCCAAGTGCCACCAGAGGGCTCATGTCCACAAGGCGAGGTGAGCAAGCCAGGCAGGAGTGACCTCACAGCAGACGGCCCACCTCACAGATGGGTGAGGAACCCAGCCAGGATCAGACTCTCAACAGAGGGCCCACATCACCAAGGGGATGTGAACCAGGCAGGAGTCTCCTAAGACCATTGGTCCCACATCATCGAAAGGTGAGGAACCCAGCACATGTGGCCTCAAACCAGACGACACACATCACGAAGGGACTGGGAGTGAGGCAGGCAGGAGGATCCTCACAACAGAGGGCCCAAAAAATTAAAAAAGTGAGGAATCCAGCAGTTGGAACCTCCCAGCAGGCGGCCAAGAGCACAGAGGCTATGGGATCCAGGCCTCTGTGAACACCAGAGAGCCCACATCATGAAAATGTGAACAACCCAGCCGTTGGGACCTCAGAGCAGAAGGCCCACATCTCCATGGAGATGGGATCCTAAGAGGAGTGCCAAAGCATCACTGGGCTCCCTAAGAAAAGTTGGTGAGCCCAGCAGTTAGGGCCTGACGCAAGAGGGCCCTCATCACCGGGGGGAGGAGATTCCCAGCACGCTCCAACTGCCACCACACGGCTGACTTCACCAAGGCAATGTGTGCCAGCCATGCAGGAGTGACCTATCAGCAGAGGGTCTCCCTCACAGGTGGGTGAGGAACAAAGCCAGGAACAGACTCTCACCAGGGGGTCCACATAACCACGTGGATGAGAACCAGGCAGGAGTGTCCTCACACTAGTGGGGCCACATCATCGAAAGGTGAGGAACCCAGAAAAGGTGGCCACAAACCAGAGGACCCACATCACCAAGGGGTTGAGAGTGAGGTAGGTGTCTGGACGGGCATATTTAACACTCATTTCCCACCAGGAAGAGAAATTAACCAAAGGCTCAGCGTGCCCTGCCAGAAGCAGATTAGGGCCTGAAGCAGTCTTGCGGGTTTGCGGCCAGCTCACAAGAAAGTGAGTTGAAGAAAGGAGCTCAGGGGCCCTGTAATTCACAAACCTGGAGAGTTATAAATGACAGATAACGTCCAAAAATATATTGAAGTAAGGCTGCGAAGAGGACTTGAAAGCGGGGCAGAATTTCAGGAAACCGATTTCAGGAGGTAGACTGGATTTGCATTTAAAGCATAGGAAAAGAGGCAGAACATCGACAATGATGCACTTGGCAACAAAGGGCGTATGAGTTTGTTCCTGAATATATTCAGGAAAAAACACATACGCCCTTTTTGGCAAACCAAGCAAGCTTGCAATGGAAATCCGAACTATGAGTGTCACTTCCCCCCGGTCTAAAGGGCCATCTGAGAAAAGTGTAAAATCCAGAAAGGCAAGACAGGCCATGGGGAAAAAGGAGCCTTGTTATGCTGATGGGCGGGATGTAAATTGCCAACAGCCACTCTGGAGAAGTGTATGGTGTTTCCTGATACATCTGAAAAACCAAGCAACAGAGTCTAGGGCATTTCCACTAATGGTCCTATAGCTTAGGGAAATTAAAATCAAAAAGACACAGCCACCCCAAAATTTGGGACGGCTCTGTTTACAGGAACCTCTTCTACAGTACGAGTTAAATATCCCAGAGAACAAATAATTGATAAAGAAGTTGCAGTACTTACGTACAACAGAATACCACTCAGCAATGAAATCTGTGTCACCAGGCCTGTACCAGCATAATGAGTGGATTGAGGCATGATGATTCTAAGTGAAATAAGTCACACAGAAAAAGAAACATCATAAGGTATCACTAATGCACGGAATGTAAACTTGGCTACACATGAACTGAATTACAAAACAGAACAGGGTCTCAAGATTAGAAAACCAACTTATGCTTGCTTAAGGGGAAAGGTGAGTTAAGGGGGTGCTGCATAAAACCAGAGTTTGAAATTAGCACAGATACCGTTCCATAAGCCAAATATGTAATAGACAAGACCTACCCCCTGCTCAACGAAATGGACTCAACAATGAGGTATCACCTCACACCTGTTAGAATGGGCATCATCTGAAAATCTACAAACAACAAATGCTGGAAAGGGTGTGGAGAAAAGGAACCCTCTTCCACTATTGTTGGGAATATAAATTGATACATTCACTATGGAGAACAATATGGAGTTTCTTAAGAAACTAATAATAGAATTACCATATGATACAGCAATCCCAGGACTGGACATATACCCAGACAAAACCATAAATCAAAAAGAGACATTCACCGCAATGTTCATTGCATCACTATTTACAATATCGAGGTAATGGAAGCAACCTAAATGCCCACAGACAGACGAATGCATAAAGCTGTGGTACATATATAAAATGGAATATTACTAAGCCATGAAAGGAATGAAATTGGGTCATTTGTAGAGACGTCGATGGATCTAGAGACTGTCATACAGAGTGAAGTAAGTCAGAAAGAGAAAAACAAATCTTGTATATTCATGCATATATGTGGAACCTAGAAAAACTGTACAGATTAACCGTTTTGCAAGGCATAAATAGAGCAACAGATATAGACAACAATCGTATGGACAACAAGGGGGGAAAGCTCTTGGAGGGGTGGTGGTGGGAGGAGTTGAGAGATTGGGATTGGCATGTAAACATTTATATGTATAAAATAGATAACCAATGAGAACCTGCTGTATAAAAATATAAAATAAAATTCAAAATTAAAAAGAAATAAAATTTAAAAAATAAAACAGAAAAAACAATTATTCCCTTCACATACATGTATTTATATGAATAAATTATTTCCATGCTTATATCTGTAAATACAAAAAAGAGGAATAAAATCTACCTTGAACCAAAAACGAAAAAGAGAAAAAAAAAAACAGAACCCACCAGTTACTCAGAGGAAAACCGTATCAGGGCACTTGCTCCAGTTGTAAACAATTCTGAAGTTGGTCAGTGGTGGGGAATCGTCTCCCATTCAGCCAGCAGCCCCCACACAACAAGCGTCCTCATTGCAAAGCTGGGGCACCGTGCCGAGGCATCTGTGAGTAAACGTGAGCTGAGCCCCAGGCCAGTTGCTGCTGAACTGTTCCCGCCCTTCCCAGGTAAAACACCTGAATATATACAAGGACTTGAAAGCCTAGAGGAAGGGCCATGGAGCCACACGAGTGACAGCATGCCAGCTGACTTGGTGCCTGCAGGCCAGCCAGGATGGTCCTGGCCCTGGGTGCTCTTCTGGAAGATTTCCATTTCCCTGCCTGAGATACCCGTCCTGTCCCTGCCCCCACTGCTTTTTTCCTTCCTCACCTCTGCCCAGGGAGAAATTCCAGCAGCAGGTATGGGTGACACATCCTCTTCTTTAGCAGGTGGCAGCCTGGCAACTGCTGCAGAAAGTCCAGCAGAGCCCCACTCACACTGGGCCACCCACAAAGCCGTGGCCTCTCACTCCCTCCCACCAGCCCAGCCCCGAGACTGCTGACAGGGCAGAGAAAATGGCGTCAGGCACAGCTGCAGGGGCTTTTGCTGCCTGGAGTGGTATTTATATTGATCTCAACCCAGGCACACCTGGGGAGGGCTGGCCAGCATGGTAAGGCTGCCCAGGTAGCCAATCATCACCCCTCAGGGGCTCACAGTTGCAGAAAATGGAACTTGCTGAACCGGCCAGGTCCAAGGAACAGGTGTGGGCTCCTGAGAGTCAGGATAGACAAGGGGCTGCAGCTTTGGCTTGTTTTCTAATCATTTTATCTGGCCCATGAGTGGGAGACAACTTCAAGAAAACCCTCTCCTAATGAGAGGAACCCAGGAGTCAGGGAGAGGAGGGGTGGGTGGTGGTTGGAGACAGAGGCCTGGTGCCCTGGGTGCAGTGGAAGTCTCTGGAAGACCAGGTGGAGGGAGGCCACACAGAGTGATGCCCAGGGTCACAGACCTGTCGGAGCTGCTGTTTGTTAGTTCAAGTCCTGCTCTGAGGTGCTCTGTGTCAGCTCTGAGCGACAGGTGAGCTGGGGGTGCTCTTCAATGAGGGCTATGTGCACGGTTCCTGTGTGCCCAGCCCTGCCACGGTACCTGCAAGGGTAGCTCTGTATCCTGGGAGGGGCCTGACCATGAGAGCCCCGTGGGCTGGCTTGGGGGTGGGGTACCTGCCCAGGAGAGCTCCATATCCTGGGATTGGCCTGACCACGAGAGCCCCATGGGCTGCTGGGGACCTGGTAAAGGATGTCAGGACAGTCAGTGAAGCCACCGAGGATATACCTCCAGTTACTCCTGATTCCTACACCCTGCTGGTCATTCTACCAACCACCAGGACATGGTATTCTGTATTAGTCTTCAATGATGCCTTCTTTTGTATTCCATTAGTCCCAGAGTCACAAGAAATTTTGGCTTGTGAGTGGCAGGACTCAACATACAACTAAAACAATACTTCCGGGCCGTCTTGCCCCAAGGGTTCAAAAATTCCCACACCATCTTTGGGGAAAGCTTAGCTAACGACCGAAAAGTTCTACCTCTGGAAAAGGAAACCCTCCTTCAATATGCAGACGACATTCTGATCGCCAGCCCTACTAAGGAGGCCTCTGAACTACCAAGCCAATAAAGGATAGAAGTTGTCCAAGAAAAAGCTCAAATATCACAGACTGCAGTGACCTGCCTGGGCTTCATTCTCACACAAGGTCAGAGAAGCCCATCCCAGGAAAGGGAAGAAACCATTTGCAGCCTTACCCCTTTCTAAAACTAGAAGACAGCTTAGGGGTTCCTGGGGAGGCCAGGGTTTGCTGCTTCTGGATCCCTAACTACAGTCTACTAGCTGGGCCTCTATATGAAACACTGAAAGGAAAAGATGATGATCCTTTTGAACAGAATCCAGAAGTGGCCTTTCAAGAATGGAAAGAGCAGTCAATTCAGACCCTTGCCCTGGAACTCCCTAATTGAGCTAAACCCTTTGACCTTTCCATTCCCGGTGAAAGGTGAATCGCCATTGGAGAATTAGTGCAAAAACTGGGACCACTTGAAATGGAACAACGCAAGAATGCCATCCAGGTAGGATAAACTACAGTCACCAAGGGGCTTGGCCCACTGCCACATCTGGCCAAGATACTGGCGGTATCTAAAAACCTGGAAATCAGCAGCCCAAAAGGCCACCTCCCTCCTAAGGGAAAAGGACCCCACGTGGTGATCCTAATCACCAACCATGCCCTGAAGTTGCAGGGTTCGCTCCGTGGGCACACCGACCTCGAGTGAGGAGGCCCTCCAACTCCAACATCCAGAGAGATAACCGGGGGCAACAGGGCACCATGACGACTCGTGTGAACATCACTTGACCTGGAGTTTCTCTCATAAAACAACAATAGTGTGTCCCGAAGGAGTAGACTACTGCTTGCAGGACTTCCTGCACCCAGAGGGGAGCTAATAATCTTGGCGGGGGAACCGTATATCACACTGTCACCATAGAAAAGCCTACAGACACCGTGATGATGGTGGCCAATAAGACCGGCTGGACTCCTGTTTACTTCAAAAGGCTGTTGACTCAGTGGCCATCATGGTCCTTGATCACCACTGACCCTGGACTGTCTGGGAGTTGAGCGGGCAGGGCTCTGACACCTGGTGCTGTTTTTACGTTAATTCAGGGGCCTAATTGAAGAAAGAGCAGACTACTGGTCAGAGCATCTAGGCTGGCAGAAACGGTCAGCCTAAGGTGGCCGAACAAATGTGGGGCGGGGTGAAACCGGCCCCCACAGCGTCTCTGCACATCTCTTTCCTGGACCCTTAAAGGTCATTAGAATCTATAACACTTCCAATGCTGGTGCTCAGGCGGACGAGCAGGGAGGCAGGGGTCCTGGGGCCAATCAACGTCACCTGGAGGCTGCTGGGGAGAAGTTCTGACCCTCGTCCCCTGGTATGAGGGCTCCCAACTCAGCACTCAGCAGTTACAGAAGAAGGGTCTGCACCCTCAGCACTCCAAGAATGAGGAACGGGACAAAAGGCAGAGGAGGGGTTTGTCCCCAGCAAAGCCCATTAAAAATCCCTGGGAGATAAAAATAGAATGTGGGCAATAAAGTCAAGTCTGACCTTTTTTATCCTTTGTGCTTTGTCTAATTTCACGTGCTCCTAGGGTCCCGCATGCAGAGGTTCCACACCCGGCACTTCAGACCAGATTTCCTGGTGCAGAATGGCTGGGTCGACACCTCAGCTCCTGGGGCCCAGTGCAGACTCCGAGATATAGAGCCTGAGCTGCAGCCAACCCGGCCCTTGAGAGCTCCGCCCCCTCCCTCCCACTGACTCTGACAGGATCTCTACACAGCAGCCCAGCCCACAGCCCACGGGGTAGTGCATGCTCTCACCTCTCCATTCTCTGATGAAAATATAAAGTTTCCTTTGCTTGGGAACCAAACTCAGTCTCGATCTGTTGGCCCCAATGACACTGGGCAGGGGGACCCTTGTTGGGGTCCACTCTGGAGGATCAGTAACAGAAATTGAGACTATTGTAACTTCAATGAACAGATGTGTGAGCCAAAATGTAGTTAACATAGAACAGTTTATAAGGCTCGGGTAAAATAAGATGTTTCTAACACTTCCATTTGATATTTCCATCACTTTATTATAAGCAAGTTCAGTGAAAAGGTTTGTCTTATTTGTCAGGTCAATATTAGAGAAATGAAGTGATTTCTTTCCAAGGATGTACATCTAATAATCTTGGTTAAAGCTTCAATCTTGTTTTAAATGCTTTTCCATTGAAAATGATACCTCTCTTTCAGCTCCCCCATTTCTGAGAAGTATAAAATCTTATAATTTATTATTACCAAAGGGGAAAGGTGGGAGGAGGGATAAATTAACAGTTTGGAATTAACACATACACACTGCTATGTATAAAATAGATCATCAACAAGGAACTACTGTATAGCACAGGGAACTACACTCAATATTGTGCAATAACCTATAAGGGGAAATAATCGGAAAAAGAACAGATATTTTTATTGACAT
Source organism: Leucopleurus acutus (assembly GCF_964270905.1). Classification (NCBI taxonomy): domain Eukaryota; kingdom Metazoa; phylum Chordata; class Mammalia; order Artiodactyla; family Delphinidae; genus Leucopleurus; species Leucopleurus acutus. The sequence goes on along the minus strand of NW_028138681.1, from coordinate 41,760 downwards.
CATCTATCAATGACAGTTAAAGTGTAACCTAAGGGAAGCCAGTGGTGAGTGCTTCTGACCCTGAAGACTTCAGTCATCTAAAGTTTGCACTCTGCCTACTTCCCAAGGCCCTTAATGAACATATGTGTAGCCGTAGCTTAAAAAACTCCCCAGTTTGGGTTTCGGGGAGACACTGATTTTGAAAAAGCCCTGGTGTTCTCCTTACATGAATGGGACTCTTCCTACTGCTAAAACATGTCTGTCACATCCAGAGGATGGTATACCGTCTGATCGGGAAGAGTTTGGAAAAGGCATCTCATCTCCTCATCTCCTGGTGCTCGGGTTCACCCCTCCAGCGTCTTTACTAACAGTCTCCCCACTTGGAGATGTCAACACTGTCAACATCCTGTTGCGTACAGTTTGGAATTTGTCCAGAGGATGAAGCGGAAGGATGAGGAACAATGAGAGACAAGTCCTAGGTGTTCAGACAGGCACATGTCACTCTAATTTCCCATCAGGAAGATGAATTGACCAAAGGCTAGGGTTGCCCATGGAAACAGTATAGGGCTTGAGGAAATCCCACTGCTTTGTGGCCAGTTCCCATAAACACAAGTTGAACAATGGAACTCAGGGGCAGTAAAATTCACGAAACTGCAGAGTTGAAAATATCTATCACTGAAAAATGTCTTGAGGAAAGTCAGAGAAAAGGATTGGCAAGCAAGGGAGAATGGCAGGAAAGGGATTTGAGGAGGTAGAAAGGACTCGCCATTAAGCACAAGAAAAGGGGCTGAACATTGCCGACATTGCAGTTGGCCAAAAAGGCTGTATGTGTTTTTTTCTGTATATATTCAAGAAAAAGGCATACACTTTTTTAGCCAACCAAACAGGTGGGCACTGGAAATCAATACTACAAAAGATATCACTTCGCATCAGTCAGAAGAGCCATCCTCATAAAGTGTAAACGCCAGAAATGCAGGACAGGGCAAGGAGAAGAGGGAGCCCTGTGAGGCTTATAGTGGAAATGTATATTGCCAACGGCCATTCTGGAGAAGTGTATTGTGTTTACTAAAGCATCTAAAAAATGAGCTACAGAGCATAGGGCACTTGCACTCATGGGCATATATCTTGGGAAAAACAAAAATCGAGAGGACACAGTCACCCCAATGTTTACTGCCCCTCTGTTTAAAAGATCCTCGACTAGGATATAACTTAAACGTCTCTGGAGGGAAAAAATGGATAGAGATGTGGTACTTATGTAGAGTGGAATATTACTCAGCCTGGAAATCAATGAAATATGGCCAGTTGTAACAACTCCGGAGGAGTTACGTATGATCATTCTAAGTGACATAATTCAAAAAGAAAAAGACACATATCATAAGATATCACTTAAAGGTGGAATCCAAAATGGCTACACATGAAATAAATTACAAAACAAAAACATAGTCAAATATGTAGAAAATACGCGTGAGGCTGCTAAACGGGAAAGGTGGGGAGGGGTGAGGCATCATCCAGGAGGTTGAAATTAGCAAAGATACCATTCCAAATACCAAACTGATAATCAACAAGGCCTACACGGTAGCTAAAAGAACTGCACTCAGCACACTCAAGTCACCGGAAAAGAATATCTATGACTGGTAAGAATCTGAAAAAGAATTTATTGATGTCTCTCTGTACGTGAATCAAGTGGATGTACAGCAGCAAGAAACAGAGCTTTGAAAATCAGCTGTAACCAATATAGTAATAAATTGAAAAAAATAAACGACAGAGAGACAGAGAAAACCTCTTACAACTTTTCCTCAGGGACGGTGATGCAACATGGATTGAACACATCTAGACCCACAGCAGGATGAGACATAAGGCTGGAAACTGTTCGCGCTAAGAGAAATGTGAGGTTGGGTGAGGAAATGCACACCCTTTAAAGTAATACTACCTGGTACCCATTCAATGGGTCCCAAATCTGCAGGTTCAAGGAATCTTCCTACAGCTAAAACATGCATGGAAAACCCAGAGGACTGTACACCATGTGATCGGGAGATGTGTCTAAAATGCACCTCATTTATCCTCTCCTGGTGCTCCTGTTCATCATTCCAGCCACGTTACTTAGAATCTCCCCACTTAGAGAATCAGCACATTTAAACTTCTGTTTCACACATTTTGCAAATTGTGAGGAGGATGAACGGGAACAGGGGGAACCAATGAGAGAATAGTTGTAGGGGTTTGGACGGGCACATGTCACTCTAATTTCCCATTAAGAATAAGAATTAAAAAAAGGCTCAGCCCGCCTCGCCGGAGCCAAAATAGGGCCTGAAGCAATCCTGCGGTTTTGAGGCCAGCTCACAAAAGAGCAACTTAAAAAATGGAGCTCAGGGTCACTGCAATTCACAAACCTGCAGAGTTATAAATGAAAACTAACGTCCAAAAATATGTTGAGGTAAGGCAAAGAAGAGGATCTGAATGCAAGACAGAATTGCAAGAAACAGATTTCAAGAGATAGGTTGGACTCGCCTTTAAAGCACATGAAAAGCGGCAGAATTTCGACAACGATGCAGTTGGCCCAAAAGGGAGTATGCGTTTTTTCCTGAATATATCCAGGAAAAAACGCATACGCACTTTATGGGCAACCAAGCAAGCAAGCAATGCAAATGTGCACAACAAAGAAGTCTCATTTTCCACCGGTCAAAAGGGCCATCCGAAAAAATTGTAAACACCAGAAATGCAGGACAGGCCATGGAGAACAGGGAGCCTTTATACGCTGATGGACAGTGTGTGAACTGCCGAGAGCCACTCTGGAGAAGTGTATGGTGGTTCCTAAATCATCTAAAAAACAGAGCGACAGAGCATAGGGCACTTCCAATCACGGGAGTATATCTAGGGAAGTCTAAAAATCAACAAGACACAAGCACACCACAGTTTAGGGCTACTCTGTTTACAAGAACCTCAACTTCAGTACACCTTAAATATCCCAGGAAAGAGAACAATGGATAAAGAAAATGTGGTACTTATGTACAATGGAATATCTCTTCACCATGAAATCAATGTAATAAGGCTAGTAGAAGGATAAAGAGTGGATTTAGGTCCGATAATACTACTTGAAATAAGTCAAACAGAAAAAGAAACATATCATAAGATATCACTTATAGAGGGAGGATAAATATGGCTGCACAAAAAATGAATTACAAAACAGAACAGTGTCTCACATTTAGAAAACACACTTATGTCAGCTTAAGGGGAAAGGAGAGGTGGGGTGATGCATAAAACCAGAGTTTGAAATTAGCACAGATACCGTTCAATAAACCAAATAGGTATCAGACAAGATCTACACCTTGCTCAATGAACTGGCCTCAACACACCCTATACACCGCAGAGAAATATATCTGAGTAATAAGAATCTTAAAACCCATGTATTGATATCTCTCCATAAGGGAATCAAGTGTGCACAGAGCGGCACAAACACAGTAGTGAAAATGAGCTAAACCCCTTTATAGAAATAAATTTTAAAACCAAAACGCAGAAACAATGAAAGAGAGAAAAATTCTTACAAAATTCGCTCAGGGGCTGTGATGCAACCTGGAATGACCACATATAAACCCACAGCTGGATAAGACATAAGGCTGGACACTTGGGGCTGAAAGGATTGGTGAGCTTTGGTGAGCAACTGCCGAAAGTTTAATGCAATACTTCATGCTACTTATTCCAAGGGTCCCAACACTCCAAGTTGAAGGGAATCTTCCTAGAGCTAAACCATGCATGGGAAATCCAGCGGATGGTATACCATATGATCGGGAAAGGTTTCTAAAATGCACCTCATTTTCCTCTCCTGGGGCTCCGGATCAACATTCCAGCCACTTTACTAACAACATCTCCACATGGAGAGTCAATGCCTTTAAGTTCCGGAATCGCACAGTCTGCAGTTAGTGCGGAAAATGAATGGGAATAGGGGGAACAAGTGAGAAAATAGCTGTAGCGGTTTCAATGGGCACATGTCACTCTAATTTCACATCAGGAAGAAGAATTAACCAAAGGCAGAGCAAGGCGCCCCAGAAGAAGAATAGGGCCTGAAGAAATCCTGTGGATATGAGGCAAGATCACAAAAATAAGAGCTGAAAAATGGAGCTAAGGGCCATTGCAATTCAAAAACCTGCAGAGTTATGAAGGCCAACTATTTTCCAAAAGTATATTGAGATAAGGCTATGAAGAGGCACTGAGAGCAAGACAGAACTGCAGGAAACCGATTGCAGGAGGTAGAATGGAATTGCATGTAAAGCATAGGAAAAGAGGCAGAACGTCCACAATGATGCACTTGGCCAAAAAGGGCGTATGCGTTTTTTCCTGAATATATTCAGGAAGAAACGCATACGCCCTTTCTGGCCAACCAAGCAAACTCGCAAACGAAATCTGCACTACAATGAAGTCTCACTTCACCCCGGTCAAAGGGCCATCTGAAAAAAGTGTAAAATCCAGAAAGGCAGGACAGGCCATGGAGAACTGGGAGCCTTGTTATGCTGATGGGCGGGATGTAAATTGCCAGCAGCCACTCTGGAGAAGTGTATGGTGTTTCCTGAAACATCCAAAAAACAAAGCAACAGAGCCTAGGGCACTTCCACTTATGGTCCTATAGCTTAGGGAAATTAAAATCAAAAAGACACAGCCACCCCAAAGTTTGGGCCGGCTCTGTTTACAAGAACCTCGTTTACGGTACAAGTTCAATATCACAGAAAGCGAAAAATGGATAAAGAAGTTGTGGTACTTACGTACAATGCAATATCACTCAGCAATGAAATCTATGTCATCAGGCCCGTAGCAGCATAGTGAGTGGATTCAGGTACGATGATTCTAAGTGAAATAAGTCACACAGAAAAAGAAACATCATAAGATATCACTACTACACGGAATGTAAACTTGGCCAGACAAGAACTGAATTACAAAACAGAACAGGGCCTCAAATGTAGAAAACCAACTTACGCTTGCTTAAGGGGAAAGGTGAGTTGGGGTGCTTCATAAAACCAGAGATTGAAATTAGCACAGATACCGTTCCATAAGGCAAATATGTAATAGACAAGAGCTACTCCTTGCTCAACGAAGTGGACTCAACACCCCATATTAAACGCCTAAGAATATACCTGACTAGTAAGAATCTTAAAACCTATGGATTTATATGTCTCCGAAAGAGAATCAAGTGTGTGTACAGCGGCATAAGCGCAGCAGTGATAGGATTGGTGAGGTTCGGTGAGCAAATGCAGACCCTTTGAAGTCATATTGCATGGTACCCATTCCATGGGTCTCAACTCTCCAGGTTTAAGGGATTCTTCCTTCAGCTAAAACATGCATGTGGAACCCAGAGTATGATCCACCGTGTGATCGGAAAACGTGTTCAAATGTGTCTCAGTTTTCGTCCCCTGGTACTCGGGTGCAACATTCCAGATGCTTTACTAACACTCTCCCCACTTGGAGTGTCAGTGACTTTAACCTCCTGTTTGGCCCAGTTTGCAATTTCTGTGGAAAATGAACAGGAATAGGGAGAACCAATGAGAGACTAGGTGGAGGTGTCCGGACGGGCAAATTTAACTCTCATTTCCCACCAGGAAGAGGAATTAACCAAAGGCTCAGCGTGCCATGCCGGAACCACACTAGGGCCCGAAGCAATCCTGCGGTGTTGCGGCCAGCTCACAAGAAAGCAAGTTGAAGAAAGGAGCTCAGGGGCACTGTAATTCACAAACCTGCAGAGTTATAAATGACAGCCATCTTCCAAAAATATATTAAAGTAAGGCTGCCAAGAGGAGTTGAAAGTGGGGCAGAATTGCAGGAAACCGATTTCAGGAGGTAGACTGGAATTGCATGTAAAGCATAGGAAAAGAGGCAGAATGTCCACAATGATGCACTTGGCCAAAAAGGGCGTATGCGTTTTTTCCTGAATATATTCAGGAAAAAACGCATACGCCCTTTTTGGCCAACCAAGCAAGCTTGCAAAGGAAATCTGCACTACAATGAAGTCTCACTGCCCCCCGGTCAAAAGGGCTATCTGAACAAAGTGTAAAATCCAGAAAGGCAGGACAGGCCATGGAGAACTGGGAGCCTTGTTATGCTGATGGGCGGCATGTAAATTGTCAACAGCCACTCTGGAGAAGTGTATGGTGTTTCCTGAAACATCCAAAAAACAAAGCAACAGAGTCTAGGGCACTTCCACTTATGGTCCTATAGCTTAGGGAAATTAAAATCCAAAAGACACAGCCACCCCAAAGTTTGGGACGGCTCTGTTTACAAGAACCTCGTTTACAGTACAAGTTCAATATCACAGAAAGCGAAAAATGGATAAAGAAGTTGTGGTACTTACGTACAATGCAATATCACTCAGCAGTGAAATCTATGTCATCAGGCCCGTAGCAGCATAATGAGTGGATTCAGGTACGATGATTCTAAGTGAAATAAGTCACACAGAAAAAGAAACATCATAAGATATCACTACTACACGGAATGTAAACTTGGCTACACAAGAACTGAATTACAAAACAGAACAGTGCCTCAAATGTAGAAAACCAACTTATGCTTGCTTAAGGGGAAAGGTGAGTTGGGGTGCTGCATAAAACCAGAGATTGAAATTAGCACAGATACCGTTCCATAAGCCAAATATGTAATAGACAAGAGCTACTCCTTGCTCAACGAAGTGGACTCAACACCCCATATTAAACGCCTAAGAATATACCTGACTAGTAAGAATCTTAAAACCTATGGATTTATATGTCTCCGAAAGAGAATCAAGCGTGTGTACAGCGGCATAAGCGCAGCAGTGATAGGATTGGTGAGGTTCGGTGAGCAAATGCAGACCCTTTGAAGTCATATTGCATGGTACCCATTCCATGGGTCTCAACTCTCCAGGTTTAAGGGATTCTTCCTTCAGCTAAAACATGCATGTGGAACCCAGAGTATGATCCACCGTGTGATCGGAAAACGTGTTGAAATGTGTCTCAGTTTTCGTCCCCTGGTACTCGGGTGCAACATTCCAGATGCTTTACTAACACTCTCCCCACTTGGAGAGTCAGTGCCTTTAAACTCCTGTTTGGCCGAGTTTGCAATTTCTGTGGAAAATGAACAGGAATAGGGAGAACCATTGAGAGACTAGGTGGAGGTGTCCGGACGGGCAAATTTAACTCTCATTTCCCACCAGGAAGAGGAATTAGCCAAAGGCTCAGCGTGCCATGCCGGAACCACACTAGGGCCCGAAGCAATCCTGCGGTGTTGCGGCCAGCTCACAAGAAAGCGAGTTGAAGAAAGGAGCTCAGGGGCACTGTAATTCACAAACCTGCAGAGTTATAAATGACAGCCATCTTCCAAAAATATATTAAAGTAAGGCTGCCAAGAGGTGTTGAAAGCGGGGCAGAACTGCAGGAAACCGATTTCAGGAGGTAGACTGGAATTGCATGTAAAGCATAGGAAAAGAGGCAGAACGTCCACAATGATGCACTTGGCCAAAAAGGGCTTATGCGTTTTTTCCTGAATATATTCAGGAAAAAACGCATAAGCGCTTTTTGGCCAACCAAGCAAGCTTGCAAAGGAAATCTGCACTACAATGAAGTCTCACTGCCCCCCGGTCAAAGGGCCATCTGAAAAAAGTGTAAAATCCAGAAAGGCAGGACAGGCCATGGAGAACTGGGAGCCTTGTTGTGCTGATGGCCGGGATGTAAATTTCCAACAGCCACTCTGGAGAAGTGTATGGTGTTTCCTGAAACATCCAAAAAACCAAGCAACAGAGCCTAGGGCATTTCCACTTATGGTCCTTTAGCTTAGGGAAATAATAATCAAAAAGACACAGCCTCCCCAAAGTTTGGGATGGCTCTGTTTACAAGAACCTCGTTTACGGTACAGGTTCAATATCGCAGAAAGCGAAAAATGGATAAATAAATTGTGGTACTTACGTACAATGCAATATCACTCAGCAATGAAATCTATGTCATCAGGCCCATGACAGCATAATGAGTGGATTCAGGTATGATGATTCTAAGAGAAATAAGTCACACAGAAAAAGAAACATCATAAGATATCACTACTACACGGAATGTAAACTTGGCTACACAGAAACTGAATTACAAAACAGAACATGGTGTCAAATGTAGAAAACCAACTTATGCTTGCTTAAGGGGAAAGGTGAGTTGGGGTGCGGCATAAAATCAGAGACTGAAATTACCACAGATACTGTTCCATAAGCCAAATATGTAATAGACAAGCGCTACTCCTTGCTCAACGAAGTGGACTCAACACCCCATATTAAACGACTAAGAATATACCTGACTAGTAAGAATCTTAAAACCTATGGATTTATATGTCTCCGAAAGAGAATCAAGCGTGTGTACAGTGTCATAAACGCAGCAGTGATAGGATTGGTGAGGTTCGGTTAGCAAATGCAGACTCTTTGAAGTCATATTGCATGGTACCCATTCCATGGGTCTCAACTCTCCAGGTTTAAGGGATTCTTCCTTCAGCTAAAACATGCATGTGGAACCCAGAGTATGATCCACCGTGTGATCGGGAAACGTGTTCAAATGTGTCTCAGTTTTCGTCCCCTGGTACTCAGGTGCAACATTCCAGACGCTTTACTAACACTCTCCCCACTTGGAGAGTCAGTGCCTTTAACCTCCTGTTTGGCCCAGTTTGCAATTTCTTCGGAAGATGAACAGGAATAAGGAGAACCAATGGGAGACTATCTGTAGGTGTCTGGACGGGCAAATTTAACTCTCATATCCCACCAGGAAGATAAATGAACCAAAGGCTCCGTGTGCCATGCTGGAACTAGATTAGGGCCTGAGGAGATCCTGCGGTGTTGCGGCCAGCTCACAAGAAAGCGAGTTGAAGAAAGGAGCTCAGGGACACTGTAATTCAGAAACCTGCGGAGTTATAAATGACAGCTATCATCCAAAATTATACTGAAGTAAGGCTGCGAAGAGGACTTGAATGCGGGGCAGAATTGCTGGAAACTGATTTCAGAACGTACACGGGAGTAGCTCTTAAAGCATAGGAAAAGAGACAGAACTTGGAAAATAATGCACTTGGCAAAAAAGGGCATATGTGTTTTATCCAGAGCTCTCATAACTGAGGGGAGGAGATTCCCAGCAGGCTCCAAGTGCCACCTGAGGGCTCACATTGCCAAGGCAACGTGAGCATGCCAGGCAGGAGTTACCTCACAGCAGAGGTCCCACCTCACAGAAGGGTGAGAAACCCAGCCAACATCAGACTCTCACCAGAGGGCCCACATCACCAAGGGGATGGGAACCAGGCAGGAGTGTCTTCACATCAGTGGGGCCACATCATCGAAAGCTGAGGTACTCAGCACATGTGTCCTCAAACCAGAGGACCCACATCACCAAGGACCTCGGAGTGAGGCAGGCAGGAGTAGCCTCACAACACTGGGCACATAGAATAAAAAAGTGAGGAATCCAGCAGTTGGAACCTCCCAGCAGGTGGCCCAGAGCACCGAGGCTATGGGATCCAGGCCACAGTGAACTCACAGAACAGGGCCCATGTCATGAAACTGAGCAACCCAGCCATTGGGACCTCAGAGCAGGAGGCCCACATCCCCATGGGGATGGAATTCTGGTAGGAGTGTCCTCGCACCACTGAGAACGTATCAGAAAATTTTGGGCGACCAGCAGTTAGGGCCTGACGCCAGAGGACCCTCATCACCAAGGGAAGGAGGCTCCCAGCAGGCTCCAACTGCCACCAGAGGGCTGACATCGCCAAGGCGATGTGTGCCAACCAGGCACGAATGACCTCACAGCAGAGGGCCCACCTCACAGAAGGGTGAGGAACACAGCCAGGATCAGACTCTCACCAGAGGGCCCACATCACCAAGGGGATGGGAACCAGGCAGGAGTGTCCCCACACCAGTGGGACAACATCATCGAAAGGTGAGGATCCCAGCACATGTGTCCTCAAACCAGAGGAACCACATCACCAAGGGGTTCGGAATGAGGCTGGCAGGACTGGCCTCATAACACAGGGTCCATAGAATATAAAAGTTGAGGAATCCAGCAGTTGGAACCTCCCAGCAAGTGGCCCAGAGCACCGAGGCTATGGGATCCAGGCCACAGTGAACTCACAGCAGAGGGCCCACATCATGAACCTGTGAGCAGCCCAGCTGTTGGGACCTCAGAACAGAAGGCCCACATCCCCATTGGGATGGGAACCTGGCAGGAGTGGCTTTGCACCACTTAGCACATATCAGAAAATGTTAGGAGCCCAGCAGTTAGGGCCTGATGCCAGGGGGCCCTCATAACTGAGGGGAGGAGACTCCCAGCAGGTTCCAACTGCCAACAGAGGGACCACGTCTACAAGGTGGCATGCGCCAGCCAGGCAGTAGTGACCTCACAGCAGAGGGCCTATCTCACAGAAGGGTGAGGAACCGAGGCAGGATGAGACTCTCACCAGAGGGCCCACAACACCAAGGGGATGGGAACCAGTCAGGACTGTCCTCCCACCAGTGGGGCCACATCATCGAAAGGTGAGGAACCCAGCACATGTGGCCTCATATCAGAGGACATACATCACAAAGGGGATGGGAGTGAGGCAGGTAGGAGTAGCCTAAAAACAGAGGGCCCAAAGAATAAAAAAAGTGAGGAATCCAGCATTTGGAACCTCCCAGCAGGCGGCCGAGAGCACAGAAGCTATGGGATGCAGGCAGGAGTTAACTAACACCAGAGAGCCCACATCATGAAACTGTGAGCAACCCAGGCATTGGGACCTCAGAGCAGAAAGCCCACATCCCCATGGGGATGGGAACCTGACAGGAGTGTCCTGGCATCACTGGGCTCACATCAGAAAACGTGGGGAGCCCAGCAGTTAGAGCCTGATGCTAGAGGGCCGTCATCACCGAGGGCAGGAGGCTCCCAGCAGGTTCCATGTGCCAACAGAGGGCCCACGTCGCCAAGGTGATGTGTGCAAGTCAGGCAGGATTGACCTCACAGCAGAGGGCCTACCTCACAGAAGAGTGAGGAACCCAGCCAGGATAAGACTGTCACCAGAAGGCCCACATCACCAAGGGGATGGGAACCAGGCAGGAGTGTCCTCACACCAGTGGGGCCACATCATTGAAAGTTGCCTAACCCAGCACATGTGGCCTCAAACCAGAAGACCCACATCACGAAGGGGTTGCGAGTGAGGCAGGCAGGAGGAGCATCACAACACAGGACCCATAGAATACAAAAGTTGAGGAATCGAGCAGTTGGAACCTCCCAGCAGGCAGCCAAGACCACAGAGGCTATGGGATCCAGGCCACAGTGAACTAACACCAGAGAGCCCACATCATGAAATTGTGATCAACCCAGCCGTTGGAACCTCAGAGCAGAAGGCCCACATCCCCATGGGGATGGGAACCTAAGAGGAGTGCTTGAGCAACACTGGGCTCACTAAGAAAAGTTGGGGAGCCCAGCAGTTAGGGCCTGACGTCAGAGGGCCCTCATCACAGAGCTGAGGAGGCTCCCAGCAGGGTCCAATTGCCACCAGAGGGCTCATGTCAACAAGGCGAGGTGAGCAACCCAGGCAAGAGTTACCTGATAGTAGAGGGCCCACCTCACAGATGGGTGAGGAACCCAGCCAGGATCAGACTCTCACCAGAGGGCCCACATCACAAAGGGGATGGGACCCAGTCAGGATTATCCTCACACCAGTGGGGCCTCATCATCTTAAGGTGAGGAACCCAGCACATGTGTCCTCAAACCAGAGGACCCACATCACCAAGGGCCTTGGAGTGAGGCAGGCAGGAGTAGCCTCACAACACAGGGCACATAATATAAAAAACATGAGGATTCCAGCATTTAGACCTTCCAGCAGGCGGCCCAGAACACCGAGGCTATGGGATCCAGGCCACAGTGAACTCACAGCAGAGGGCCCACATCACAAAACTGTGAGCAACCCAGGAGTTGAGACCTCAGCGCAGAAGGACCACATCCCCATGGGAATGGGAACCTGGCTGGAGTGTCCTCGCACCACTGGGCGCACATCAGAAAATGTGGGGAGCCCACCATTTAGGGCCTGACGCCAGAGGGCCGTCATCACCGAGAGGAGGAGGCGCCCTGCACGCTCCAACTGCCACCAGAGGGCTCACGTCTCCAAGGTGACGTGTGCCAGCCAGGCAGGAGTGACCTCACAGCAGAGGGCCTACCTCACAGAACGTTGAGGAACCCAGCCAGGATTAGACTCTCGCCAGAGGGCCCACCTCACCAAGGGGATGGGAACCAGGCAGGAGTGTCCTCACACGAGTGGGGTCACATCATCGAAAGGTGAGGAACGCAGCACATGTGGCCTCAAGCCATAGGACAGTCATCACCAAGGGGCTGGCAGTGAGGCAGGCAGGAGGAGCCTCACAACAGAGGGCACATAGAATAAAAAAGTTGAGGAATCCAGCAGTTGGAACCTCCCAGCAGGCGGCTCAGAGCACCGATGATAAGGGATCCTTGCCGGAGTGAACTCACAGCAGAGGGCCCACATCTTGGTACTGTGAGCAAGCCAGCCGTTTTGACCTCAGAGCAGAAGGCCCATATCGCCATGGGGATGGGAACCTGGCAAGAGTCTCCTCACTCACTTGGCGCACATCAGAAAATGTGGGGAGCCCAGCAGTTATGGCCTAAGGCAAGAGGGCCCTCATCACCGAGGGGAGGAGGATCCCAGCACACTCCAACTGCCACCAGAGGGCCCACGTCGCCAAGGTGACGTGTGCCAGACAGGCATGATTGACCTCACAGCAGAGGGCCCACCTCACAGAAGGGTGAGGAACCCAGCCAGGATCAGACTCTCACCTGAGGGCCCACATCAGCAAGGGGATGGGAACCAGTCAGGACTGTCTTCCCTCCAGTGGGGTCACATCATCGAAAGGTGCGGAACCCAGCACATGTGGCCTCAAATCAGAGGACACATATCACAAAGGGAATGGGAGTGAGGCAGGCAGGAGTAGCCTAAAAACAGAGGGCCCAAAGAATAAGAAAGGTGAGGAATCCAGCAGTTGGAACCTCCCAGCAGGCGGCCCAGAGCACAGAAGCTATGGGATGCAGGCAGGAGTGAACTAATACCAGAGAGCCCACATCATGAAACTGTGAGCAACCCAGGCTTTGGGACCTCAGAGCAGAAGGCCCACATCCCAATGGGGATGTGAACCTGGCTGGAGTGTCCTCGCACCACTGGGCGCACATCACAAAATGTGGGGAGCCCAGCAGTTAGGGCCTGACGCCAGAGGGCCCTCATCACCCAGGAGAGGAGGCTCCCAGCAGGCTCCAAGTGCCACCAGAGGGCTCATGTCCACAAGGCGAGGTGAGCAAGCCAGGCAGGAGTGACCTCACAGCAGACGGCCCACCTCACAGATGGGTGAGGAACCCAGCCAGGATCAGACTCTCAACAGAGGGCCCACATCACCAAGGGGATGTGAACCAGGCAGGAGTCTCCTAAGACCATTGGTCCCACATCATCGAAAGGTGAGGAACCCAGCACATGTGGCCTCAAACCAGACGACACACATCACGAAGGGGCTGGGAGTGAGGCAGGCAGGAGGATCCTCACAACAGAGGGCCCAAAAAATTAAAAAAGTGAGGAATCCAGCAGTTGGAACCTCCCAGCAGGCGGCCAAGAGCACAGAGGCTATGGGATCCAGGCCTCTGTGAACACCAGAGAGCCCACATCATGAAAATGTGAACAACCCAGCCGTTGGGACCTCAGAGCAGAAGGCCCACATCTCCATGGAGATGGGATCCTAAGAGGAGTGCCAAAGCATCACTGGGCTCCCTAAGAAAAGTTGGTGAGCCCAGCAGTTAGGGCCTGACGCAAGAGGGCCCTCATCACCGGGGGGAGGAGATTCCCAGCACGCTCCAACTGCCACCACACGGCTGACTTCACCAAGGCAATGTGTGCCAGCCATGCAGGAGTGACCTATCAGCAGAGGGTCTCCCTCACAGGTGGGTGAGGAACAAAGCCAGGAACAGACTCTCACCAGGGGGTCCACATAACCACGTGGATGAGAACCAGGCAGGAGTGTCCTCACACTAGTGGGGCCACATCATCGAAAGGTGAGGAACCCAGAAAAGGTGGCCACAAACCAGAGGACCCACATCACCAAGGGGTTGAGAGTGAGGTAGGTGTCTGGACGGGCATATTTAACACTCATTTCCCACCAGGAAGAGAAATTAACCAAAGGCTCAGCGTGCCCTGCCAGAAGCAGATTAGGGCCTGAAGCAGTCTTGCGGGTTTGCGGCCAGCTCACAAGAAAGCGAGTTGAAGAAAGGAGCTCAGGGGCCCTGTAATTCACAAACCTGGAGAGTTATAAATGACAGATAACGTCCAAAAATATATTGAAGTAAGGCTGCGAAGAGGACTTGAAAGTGGGGCAGAATTTCAGGAAACCGATTTCAGGAGGTAGACTGGATTTGCATTTAAAGCATAGGAAAAGAGGCAGAACATCGACAATGATGCACTTGGCAACAAAGGGCGTATGAGTTTGTTCCTGAATATATTCAGGAAAAAACACATACGCCCTTTTTGGCAAACCAAGCAAGCTTGCAATGGAAATCCGAACTATGAGTGTCACTTCCCCCCGGTCTAAAGGGCCATCTGAGAAAAGTGTAAAATCCAGAAAGGCAAGACAGGCCATGGGGAAAAAGGAGCCTTGTTATGCTGATGGGCGGGATGTAAATTGCCAACAGCCACTCTGGAGAAGTGTATGGTGTTTCCTGATACATCTGAAAAACCAAGCAACAGAGTCTAGGGCATTTCCACTTATGGTCCTATAGCTTAGGGAAATTAAAATCAAAAAGACACAGCCACCCCAAAATTTGGGACGGCTCTGTTTACAGGAACCTCTTCTACAGTACGAGTTAAATATCCCAGAGAACAAATAATTGATAAAGAAGTTGCGGTACTTACGTACAACAGAATACCACTCAGCAATGAAATCTGTGTCACCAGGCCTGTACCAGCATAATGAGTGGATTGAGGCATGATGATTCTAAGTGAAATAAGTCACACAGAAAAAGAAACATCATAAGGTATCACTAATGCACGGAATGTAAACTTGGCTACACATGAACTGAATTACAAAACAGAACAGGGTCTCAAGATTAGAAAACCAACTTATGCTTGCTTAAGGGGAAAGGTGAGTTAAGGGGGTGCTGCATAAAACCAGAGTTTGAAATTAGCACAGATACCGTTCCATAAGCCAAATATGTAATAGACAAGACCTACCCCCTGCTCAACGAAATGGACTCAACAATGAGGTATCACCTCACACCTGTTAGAATGGGCATCATCTGAAAATCTACAAACAACAAATGCTGGAAAGGGTGTGGAGAAAAGGAACCCTCTTCCACTATTGTTGGGAATATAAATTGATACATTCACTATGGAGAACAATATGGAGTTTCTTAAGAAACTAATAATAGAATTACCATATGATACAGCAATCCCAGGACTGGACATATACCCAGACAAAACCATAAATCAAAAAGAGACATTCACCGCAATGTTCATTGCATCACTATTTACAATATCGAGGTAATGGAAGCAACCTAAATGCCCACAGACAGACGAATGCATAAAGCTGTGGTACATATATAAAATGGAATATTACTAAGCCATGAAAGGAATGAAATTGGGTCATTTGTAGAGACGTCGATGGATCTAGAGACTGTCATACAGAGTGAAGTAAGTCAGAAAGAGAAAAACAAATCTTGTATATTCATGCATATATGTGGAACCTAGAAGAACTGTACAGATTAACCGTTTTGCAAGGCATAAATAGAGCAACAGATATAGACAACAATCGTATGGACAACAAGGGGGGAAAGCTCTTGGAGGGGTGGTGGTGGGAGGAGTTGAGAGATTGGGATTGGCATGTAAACATTTATATGTATAAAATAGATAACCAATGAGAACCTGCTGTATAAAAATATAAAATAAAATTCAAAATTAAAAAGAAATAAAATTTAAAAAATAAAACAGAAAAAACAATTATTCCCTTCACATACATGTATTTATATGAATAAATTATTTCCATGCTTATATCTGTAAATACAAAAAAGAGGAATAAAATCTACCTTGAACCAAAAACGAAAAAGAGAAAAAAAAAAACAGAACCCACCAGTTACTCAGAGGAAAACCGTATCAGGGCACTTGCTCCAGTTGTAAACAATTCTGAAGTTGGTCAGTGGTGGGGAATCGTCTCCCATTCAGCCAGCAGCCCCCACACAACAAGCGTCCTCATTGCAAAGCTGGGGCACCGTGCCGAGGCATCTGTGAGTAAACGTGAGCTGAGCCCCAGGCCAGTTGCTGCTGAACTGTTCCCGCCCTTCCCAGGTAAAACACCTGAATATATACAAGGACTTGAAAGCCTAGAGGAAGGGCCATGGAGCCACACGAGTGACAGCATGCCAGCTGACTTGGTGCCTGCAGGCCAGCCAGGATGGTCCTGGCCCTGGGTGCTCTTCTGGAAGATTTCCATTTCCCTGCCTGAGATACCCGTCCTGTCCCTGCCCCCACTGCTTTTTTCCTTCCTCACCTCTGCCCAGGGAGAAATTCCAGCAGCAGGTATGGGTGACACATCCTCTTCTTTAGCAGGTGGCAGCCTGGCAACTGCTGCAGAAAGTCCAGCAGAGCCCCACTCACACTGGGCCACCCACAAAGCCGTGGCCTCTCACTCCCTCCCACCAGCCCAGCCCCGAGACTGCTGACAGGGCAGAGAAAATGGCGTCAGGCACAGCTGCAGGGGCTTTTGCTGCCTGGAGTGGTATTTATATTGATCTCAACCCAGGCACACCTGGGGAGGGCTGGCCGGCATGGTAAGGCTGCCCAGGTAGCCAATCATCACCCCTCAGGGGCTCACAGTTGCAGAAAATGGAACTTGCTGAACCGGCCAGGTCCAAGGAACAGGTGTGGGCTCCTGAGAGTCAGGATAGACAAGGGGCTGCAGCTTTGGCTTGTTTTCTAATCATTTTATCTGGCCCATGAGTGGGAGACAACTTCAAGAAAACCCTCTCCTAATGAGAGGAACCCAGGAGTCAGGGAGAGGAGGGGTGGGTGGTGGTTGGAGACAGAGGCCTGGTGCCCTGGGTGCAGTGGAAGTCTCTGGAAGACCAGGTGGAGGGAGGCCACACAGAGTGATGCCCAGGGTCACAGACCTGTCGGAGCTGCTGTTTGTTAGTTCAAGTCCTGCTCTGAGGTGCTCTGTGTCAGCTCTGAGCGACAGGTGAGCTGGGGGTGCTCTTCAATGAGGGCTATGTGCACGGTTCCTGTGTGCCCAGCCCTGCCACGGTACCTGCAAGGGTAGCTCTGTATCCTGGGAGGGGCCTGACCATGAGAGCCCCGTGGGCTGGCTTGGGGGTGGGGTACCTGCCCAGGAGAGCTCCATATCCTGGGATTGGCCTGACCACGAGAGCCCCATGGGCTGCTGGGGACCTGGTAAAGGATGTCAGGACAGTCAGTGAAGCCACCGAGGATATACCTCCAGTTACTCCTGATTCCTACACCCTGCTGGTCATTCTACCAACCACCAGGACATGGTATTCTGTATTAGTCTTCAATGATGCCTTCTTTTGTATTCCATTAGTCCCAGAGTCACAAGAAATTTTGGCTTGTGAGTGGCAGGACTCAACATACAACTAAAACAATACTTCCGGGCCGTCTTGCCCCAAGGGTTCAAAAATTCCCACACCATCTTTGGGGAAAGCTTAGCTAACGACCGAAAAGTTCTACCTCTGGAAAAGGAAACCCTCCTTCAATATGCAGACGACATTCTGATCGCCAGCCCTACTAAGGAGGCCTCTGAACTACCAAGCCAATAAAGGATAGAAGTTGTCCAAGAAAAAGCTCAAATATCACAGACTGCAGTGACCTGCCTGGGCTTCATTCTCACACAAGGTCAGAGAAGCCCATCCCAGGAAAGGGAAGAAACCATTTGCAGCCTTACCCCTTTCTAAAACTAGAAGACAGCTTAGGGGTTCCTGGGGAGGCCAGGGTTTGCTGCTTCTGGATCCCTAACTACAGTCTACTAGCTGGGCCTCTATATGAAACACTGAAAGGAAAAGATGATGATCCTTTTGAACAGAATCCAGAAGTGGCCTTTCAAGAATGGAAAGAGCAGTCAATTCAGACCCTTGCCCTGGAACTCCCTAATTGAGCTAAACCCTTTGACCTTTCCATTCCCGGTGAAAGGTGAATCGCCATTGGAGAATTAGTGCAAAAACTGGGACCACTTGAAATGGAACAACGCAAGAATGCCATCCAGGTAGGATAAACTACAGTCACCAAGGGGCTTGGCCCACTGCCACATCTGGCCAAGATACTGGCGGTATCTAAAAACCTGGAAATCAGCAGCCCAAAAGGCCACCTCCCTCCTAAGGGAAAAGGACCCCACGTGGTGATCCTAATCACCAACCATGCCCTGAAGTTGCAGGGTTCGCTCCGTGGGCACACCGACCTCGAGTGAGGAGGCCCTCCAACTCCAACATCCAGAGAGATAACCGGGGGCAACAGGGCACCATGACGACTCGTGTGAACATCACTTGACCTGGAGTTTCTCTCATAAAACAACAATAGTGTGTCCCGAAGGAGTAGACTACTGCTTGCAGGACTTCCTGCACCCAGAGGGGAGCTAATAATCTTGGCGGGGGAACCGTATATCACACTGTCACCATAGAAAAGCCTACAGACACCGTGATGATGGTGGCCAATAAGACCGGCTGGACTCCTGTTTACTTCAAAAGGCTGTTAACTCAGTGGCCATCATGGTCCTTGATCACCACTGACCCTGGACTGTCTGGGAGTTGAGCGGGCAGGGCTCTGACACCTGGTGCTGTTTTTACGTTAATTCAGGGGCCTAATTGAAGAAAGAGCAGACTACTGGTCAGAGCATCTAGGCTGGCAGAAACGGTCAGCCTAAGGTGGCCGAACAAATGTGGGGCGGGGTGAAACCGGCCCCCACAGCGTCTCTGCACATCTCTTTCCTGGACCCTTAAAGGTCATTAGAATCTATAACACTTCCAATGCTGGTGCTCAGGCGGACGAGCAGGGAGGCAGGGGTCCTGGGGCCAATCAACGTCACCTGGAGGCTGCTGGGGAGAAGTTCTGACCCTCGTCCCCTGGTATGAGGGCTCCCAACTCAGCACTCAGCAGTTACAGAAGAAGGGTCTGCACCCTCAGCACTCCAAGAATGAGGAACGGGACAAAAGGCAGAGGAGGGGTTTGTCCCCAGCAAAGCCCATTAAAAATCCCTGGGAGATAAAAATAGAATGTGGGCAATAAAGTCAAGTCTGACCTTTTTTATCCTTTGTGCTTTGTCTAATTTCACGTGCTCCTAGGGTCCCGCATGCAGAGGTTCCACACCCGGCACTTCAGACCAGATTTCCTGGTGCAGAATGGCTGGGTCGACACCTCAGCTCCTGGGGCCCAGTGCAGACTCCGAGATATAGAGCCTGAGCTGCAGCCAACCCGGCCCTTGAGAGCTCCGCCCCCTCCCTCCCACTGACTCTGACAGGATCTCTACACAGCAACCCAGCCCACAGCCCACGGGGTAGTGCATGCTCTCACCTCTCCATTCTCTGATGAAAATATAAAGTTTCCTTTGCTTGGGAACCAAACTCAGTCTCGATCTGTTGGCCCCAATGACACTGGGCAGGGGGACCCTTGTTGGGGTCCACTCTGGAGGATCAGTAACAGAAATTGAGACTATTGTAACTTCAATGAACAGATGTGTGAGCCAAACTGTAGTTAACATAGAACAGTTTATAAGGCTCGGGTAAAATAAGATGTTTCTAACACTTCCATTTGATATTTCCATCACTTTATTATAAGCAAGTTCAGTGAAAAGGTTTGTCTTATTTGTCAGGTCAATATTAGAGAAATGAAGTGATTTCTTTCCAAGGATGTACATCTAATAATCTTGGTTAAAGCTTCAATCTTGTTTTAAATGCTTTTCCATTGAAAATGATACCTCTCTTTCAGCTCCCCCATTTCTGAGAAGTATAAAATCTTATAATTTATTATTACCAAAGGGGAAAGGTGGGAGGAGGGATAAATTAACAGTTTGGAATTAACACATACACACTGCTATGTATAAAATAGATCATCAACAAGGAACTACTGTATAGCACAGGGAACTACACTCAATATTGTGCAATAACCTATAAGGGGAAATAATCGGAAAAAGAACAGATATTTTTATTGACATCATCTATCAATGACAGTTAAAGTGTAACCTAAGGGAAGCCAGTGGTGAGTGCTTCTGACCCTGAAGACTTCAGTCATCTAAAGTTTGCACTCTGCCTACTTCCCAAGGCCCTTAATGAACATATGTGTAGCCGTAGCTTAAAAAACTCCCCAGTTTGGGTTTCGGGGAGACACTGATTTTGAAAAAGCCCTGGTGTTCTCCTTACATGAATGGGACTCTTCCTACTGCTAAAACATGTCTGTCACATCCAGAGGATGGTATACCGTCTGATCGGGAAGAGTTTGGAAAAGGCATCTCATCTCCTCATCTCCTGGTGCTCGGGTTCACCCCTCCAGCGTCTTTACTAACAGTCTCCCCACTTGGAGATGTCAACACTGTCAACATCCTGTTGCGTACAGTTTGGAATTTGTCCAGAGGATGAAGCGGAAGGATGAGGAACAATGAGAGACAAGTCCTAGGTGTTCAGACAGGCACATGTCACTCTAATTTCCCATCAGGAAGATGAATTGACCAAAGGCTAGGGTTGCCCATGGAAACAGTATAGGGCTTGAGGAAATCCCACTGCTTTGTGGCCAGTTCCCATAAACACAAGTTGAACAATGGAACTCAGGGGCAGTAAAATTCACGAAACTGCAGAGTTGAAAATATCTATCACTGAAAAATGTCTTGAGGAAAGTCAGAGAAAAGGATTGGCAAGCAAGGGAGAATGGCAGGAAAGGGATTTGAGGAGGTAGAAAGGACTCGCCATTAAGCACAAGAAAAGGGGCTGAACATTGCCGACATTGCAGTTGGCCAAAAAGGCTGTATGTGTTTTTTTCTGTATATATTCAAGAAAAGGGCATACACTTTTTTAGCCAACCAAACAGGTGGGCACTGGAAATCAATACTACAAAAGATATCACTTCGCATCAGTCAGAAGAGCCATCCTCATAAAGTGTAAACGCCAGAAATGCAGGACAGGGCAAGGAGAAGAGGGAGCCCTGTGAGGCTTATAGTGGAAATGTATATTGCCAACGGCCATTCTGGAGAAGTGTATTGTGTTTACTAAAGCATCTAAAAAATGAGCTACAGAGCATAGGGCACTTGCACTCATGGGCGTATATCTTGGGAAAAACAAAAATCGAGAGGACACAGGCACCCCAATGTTTACTGCCCCTCTGTTTAAAAGATCCTCGACTAGGATATAACTTAAATGTCTCTGGAGGGAAAAAATGGATAGAGATGTGGTACTTATGTAGAGTGGAATATTACTCAGCCTGGAAATCAATGAAATATGGCCAGTTGTAACAACTCCGGAGGAGTTACGTATGATCATTCTAAGTGACATAATTCAAAAAGAAAAAGACACATATCATAAGATATCACTTAAAGGTGGAATCCAAAATGGCTACACATGAAATAAATTACAAAACAAAAACATAGTCAAATATGTAGAAAACACGCGTGAGGCTGCTAAACGGGAAAGGTGGGGAGGGGTGAGGCATCATCCAGGAGGTTGAAATTAGCAAAGATACCATTCCAAATACCAAACTGATAATCAACAAGGCCTACACGGTAGCTAAAAGAACTGCACTCAGCACACTCAAGTCACCGGAAAAGAATATCTATGACTGGTAAGAATCTGAAAAAGAATTTATTGATGTCTCTCTGTACGTGAATCAAGTGGATGTACAGCAGCAAGAAACAGAGCTTTGAAAATCAGCTGTAACCAATATAGTAATAAATTGAAAAAAATAAACGACAGAGAGACAGAGAAAACCTCTTACAACTTTTCCTCAGGGACGGTGATGCAACATGGATTGAACACATCTAGACCCACAGCAGGATGAGACATAAGGCTGGAAACTGTTCGCGCTAAGAGAAATGTGAGGTTGGGTGAGGAAATGCACACCCTTTAAAGTAATACTACCTGGTACCCATTCAATGGGTCCCAAATCTGCAGGTTCAAGGAATCTTCCTACAGCTAAAACATGCATGGAAAACCCAGAGGACTGTACACCATGTGATCGGGAGATGTGTCTAAAATGCACCTCATTTATCCTCTCCTGGTGCTCCTGTTCATCATTCCAGCCACGTTACTTAGAATCTCCCCACTTAGAGAATCAGCACATTTAAACTTCTGTTTCACACATTTTGCAAATTGTGAGGAGGATGAACGGGAACAGGGGGAACCAATGAGAGAATAGTTGTAGGGGTTTGGACGGGCACATGTCACTCTAATTTCCCATTAAGAATAAGAATTAAAAAAAGGCTCAGCCCGCCTCGCCGGAGCCAAAATAGGGCCTGAAGCAATCCTGCGGTTTTGAGGCCAGCTCACAAAAGAGCAACTTAAAAAATGGAGCTCAGGGTCACTGCAATTCACAAACCTGCAGAGTTATAAATGAAAACTAACGTCCAAAAATATGTTGAGGTAAGGCAAAGAAGAGGATCTGAATGCAAGACAGAATTGCAAGAAACAGATTTCAAGAGATAGATTGGACTCGCCTTTAAAGCACATGAAAAGCGGCAGAATTTCGACAACGATGCAGTTGGCCCAAAAGGGAGTATGCGTTTTTTCCTGAATATATCCAGGAAAAAACGCATACGCACTTTATGGGCAACCAAGCAAGCAAGCAATGCAAATGTGCACAACAAAGAAGTCTCATTTCCCACCGGTCAAAAGGGCCATCCGAAAAAATTGTAAACACCAGAAATGCAGGACAGGCCATGGAGAACAGGGAGCCTTTATACGCTGATGGACAGTGTGTGAACTGCCGAGAGCCACTCTGGAGAAGTGTATGGTGGTTCCTAAATCATCTAAAAAACAGAGCGACAGAGCATAGGGCACTTCCAATCACGGGAGTATATCTAGGGAAGTCTAAAAATCAACAAGACACAAGCACACCACAGTTTAGGGCTACTCTGTTTACAAGAACCTCAACTTCAGTACACCTTAAATATCCCAGGAAAGAGAACAATGGATAAAGAAAATGTGGTACTTATGTACAATGGAATATCTCTTCACCATGAAATCAATGTAATAAGGCTAGTAGAAGGATAAAGAGTGGATTGAGGTCCGATAATACTACTTGAAATAAGTCAAACAGAAAAAGAAACATATCATCAGATATCACTTATAGAGGGAGGATAAATATGGCTGCACAAAAAATGAATTACAAAACAGAACAGTGTCTCACATTTAGAAAACACACTTATGTCAGCTTAAGGGGAAAGGAGAGGTGGGGTGATGCATAAAACCAGAGTTTGAAATTAGCACAGATACCGTTCAATAAACCAAAATAGGTATCAGAAAAGATCTACACCTTGCTCAATGAACTGGCCTCAACACACCCTATACACCGCAGAGAAATATATCTGAGTAATAAGAATCTTAAAACCCATGTATTGATATATCTCCATAAGGGAATCAAGTGTGCGCAGAGCGGCACAAACACAGCAGTGAAAATGAGCTAAACCCCTTTATAGAAATAAATTTTAAAACCAAAACGCAGAAACAATGAAAGAGAGAAAAATTCTTACAAAATTCGCTCAGGGGCTGTGATGCAACCTGGAATGACCACATATAAACCCACAGCTGGATAAGACATAAGGCTGGACACTTGGGGCTGAAAGGATTGGTGAGCTTTGGTGAGCAACTGCCGAAAGTTTAATGCAATACTTCATGCTACTTATTCCAAGGGTCCCAACACTCCAAGTTGAAGGGAATCTTCCTAGAGCTAAACCATGCATGGGAAATCCAGCAGATGGTATACCATATGATCGGGAAAGGTTTCTAAAATGCACCTCATTTTCCTCTCCTGGGGCTCCGGATCAACATTCCAGCCACTTTACTAACAACATCTCCACATGGAGAGTCAATGCCTTTAAGTTCCGGAATCACACAGTCTGCAGTTAGTGCGGAAAATGAATGGGAATAGGGGGAACAAGTGAGAAAATAGCTGTAGCGGTTTCAATGGGCACATGTCACTCTAATTTCACATCAGGAAGAAGAATTAACCAAAGGCAGAGCAAGGCGCCCCAGAAGAAGAATAGGGCCTGAAGAAATCCTGTGGATATGAGGCAAGATCACAAAAATAAGAGCTGAAAAATGGAGCTAAGGGCCATTGCAATTCAAAAACCTGCAGAGTTATGAAGGCCAACTATTTTCCAAAAGTATATTGAGATAAGGCTATGAAGAGGCACTGAGAGCAAGGCAGAACTGCAGGAAACCGATTGCAGGAGGTAGACTGGAATTGCATGTAAAGCATAGGAAAAGAGGCAGAACGTCCACAATGATGCACTTGGCCAAAAAGGGCGTATGCGTTTTTTCCTGAATATATTCAGGAAGAAACGCATACGCCCTTTCTGGCCAACCAAGCAAACTCGCAAACAAAATCTGCACTACAATGAAGTCTCACTTCACCCCGGTCAAAGGGCCATCTGAAAAAAGTGTAAAATCCAGAAAGGCAGGACAGGCCATGGAGAACTGGGAGCCTTGTTATGCTGATGGGCGGCATGTAAATTGCCAACAGCCACTCTGGAGAAGTGTATGGTGTTTCCTGAAACATCCAAAAAACAAAGCAACAGAGCTGAGGGCACTTCCAATTACGGTCCTATAGCTTAGGGAAATTAAAATCAAAAAGACACAGCTACCCCAAAGTTTGGGACGGCTCTGTTTACAAGAACCTCGTTTACGGTACAGGTTCAATATCGCAGAAAGCGAAAAATGGATGAAGAAGTTGTGGTACTTACGTACAATGCAATATCACTCAGCAATGAAATCTATGTCACAGGCCCCTAGCAGCATAATGAGTGGATTCAGGTACGATGATTCTAAGTGAAATAAGTCACACAGAAAAAGGAACATCATATGATATCACTACTAAACGGAATGTAAACTTGGCTACACAAGATCTGAATTACAAAACAGAGCAGGCTGTCAAATGTAGAAAACCAACTTATGCTTGCTTAAGGGGAAAGGTGAGTTGGGGTGCTGCATAAAACCAGAGATTGAAATTAGCACAGATACCGTTCCATAAGCCAAATATGTAATAGACAAGAGCTACTCCTTGCTCAACGAAGTGGACTCAACACCCCATATTAAACGCCTAAGAATATACCTTACTAGTAAGAATCTTAAAACCTATGGATTTATATGTCTCCGAAAGAGAATCAAGCGTGTGTACAGCGGCATAAGCGCAGCAGTGATAGGATTGGTGAGGTTCGGTGAGCAAATGCAGACCCTTTGAAGTCATATTGCATGGTACCCATTCCATGGGTCTCAACTCTCCATGTTTAAGGGATTCTTCCTTCAGCTAAAACATGCATGTGGAACCCACAGTATGATCCACCGTGTGATCGGAAAACGTGTTCAAATGTGTCTCAGTTTTCGTCCCCTGGTACTCGGGTGCAACATTCCAGATGCTTTATTAACACTCTCCCCACATGGAGAGTCAGTGCCTTTAACCTCCTGTTTGGCCCAGTTTGCAATTTCTGTGGAAAATGAACAGGAATAGGGAGAACCAATGAGAGACTAGGTGGAGGTGTCTGGACGGGCAAATTTAACTCTCATTTCCCACCAGGAAGAGGAATTAACCAAAGGCCCAGCATGCCGTGCCGGAACCAAACTAGGGCCGGAAGCAATCCTGCGGTGTTGCGGCCAGCTCACAAGAAAGCGAGTTGAAGAAAGGAGCTCAGGGGTACTGTAATTCACAAACCTACAGAGTTATAAATGACAGCCATTTTCCAAAAACATCTTAAAGTAAGGCTGCCAAGAGGAGTTGAAAGCGGGGCAGAATTGCAGGAAACCGATTTCAGGAGGTAGACTGGAATTGCATGTAAAGCATAGGAAAAGAGGCAGAACGTCCACAATGATGCACTTGGCCAAAAAGGGCGTATGCGTTTCTTCCTGAATATATTCAGGAAAAAACGCATACGCCCTTTTTGGCCAACCAAGCAAGCTTGCAAAGGAAATCTGCACTACAATGAAGTCTCACTGCCCCCCGGTCAAAAGGGCCATCCGAAAATAGTGTAAAATCCAGAAAGGCAGGACAGGCCATGGAGAACTGGGAGCCTTGTTATGCTGATGGGCGGGATGTAAATTGCCAACAACCACTCTGGAGAAGTGTATGGTGTTTCCTGAAACATCCAAAAAACAAAGCAACAGAGCCTAGGGCACTTCCACTTATGGTCCTATAGCTTAGGGAAATTAAAATCCAAAAGACACAGCCACCCCAAAGTTTGGGCCGGCTCTGTTTACAAGAACCTCGTTTACGGTACAAGTTCAATATCACAGAAAGCGAAAAATGGATAAAGAAGTTGTGGTACTTATGCACAATGCAATATCACTCAGCAATGAAATCTATGTCATCAGGCCCGTAGCAGCATAATGAGGGGATTCAGGTACGATGATTCTAAGTGAAATAAGTCACACAGAAAAAGAAACATCATAAGTTATCACTACTACATGGAATGTAAACTTGGCTACACAAGAACTGAATTAGAAAACAGAACAGGGCCTCAAATGTAGAAAACCAACTTATGCTTGCTTAAGGGGAAAGGTGAGTTGGGGTGCTTCATAAAACCAGAGATTGAAATTAACACAGATACCGTTCCATAAGCCAAATATGTAATAGACAAGAGCTACTCCTTGCTCAACGAAGTGGACTCAACACCCCATATTAAACGCCTAAGAATATACCTGACTAGTAAGAATCTTAAAACCTATGGATTTATATGTCTCCGAAAGAGAATCAAGCGTGTGTACAGCGGCATAAGCGCAGCAGTGATAGGATTGGTGAGGTTCGGTGAGCAAATGCAGACCCTTTGAAGTCATATTGCATGGTACCCATTCCATGGGTCTCAACTCTCCATGTTTAAGGGATTCTTCCTTCAGCTAAAACATGCATGTGGAACCCAGAGTATGATCCACCGTGTGATCGGGAAACGTGTTCAAATGGGTCTCAGTTTTCGTCACCTGGTACTCGGGTGCAACATTCCAGACGCTTTACTAACACTCTCCCCACTTGGAGAGTCAGTGCCTTTAACCTCCTGTTTGGCCCAGTTTGCAATTTCTGTGGAAAATGAACAGGAATAGGGAGAACCAATGAGAGATTAGGTGGAGGTGTCTAGACGGGCAAATTTAACTCTCATTTCCCACCAGGAAGAGGAATTAACCAAAGGCCCAGCATGCCGTGCCGGAACCAAACTAGGGCCGGAAGCAATCCTGCGGTGTTGCGGCCAGCTCACAAGAAAGCAAGTTGAAGAAAGGAGCTCAGGAGTACTGTAATTCACAAACCTACAGAGTTATAAATGACAGCCATCTTCCAAAAACATCTTAAAGTAAGGCTGCCAAGAGGAGTTGAAAGCGGGGCAGAATTGCAGGAAACCGATTTCAGGAGGTAGACTGGAATTGCATGTAAAGCATAGGAAAAGAGGCAGAACGTCCACAATGATGCACTTGGCCAAAAAGGGCGTATGCGTTTTTTCCTGAATATATTCAGGAAAAAACGCATACGCCCTTTTTGGCCAACCAAGCAAGCTTGCAAAGGAAATCTGCACTACAATGAAGTCTCACTGCCCCCCGGTCAAAAGGGCCATCCGAAAAAAGTGTAAAATCCAGAAAGGCAGGACAGGCCATGGAGAACTGGGAGCCTTGTTATGCTGATGGGCGGGATGTAAATTGCCAACAACCACTCTGGAGAAGTGTATGGTGTTTCCTGAAACATCCAAAAAACCAAGCAACAGAGCCTAGGGCATTTCCACTTATGGTCGTATAGCTTAGGGAAATAATAATCAAAAAACACAGCCTCCCCAAAGTTTGGGACGGCTCTGTTTACAAGAACCTCGTTTACGGTACAGGTTCAATATCACAGAAAGCGAAAAATGGATAAAGAAATTGTGGTACTTACGTACAATGCAATATCACTCAGCAAAGAAATCTATGTCATCAGGCCCGTGACAGCATAATGAGTGGATTCAGGTATGATGATTCTAAGAGAAATAAGTCACACAGAAAAAGAAACATCATAAGATATCACTACTACACGGAATGTAAACTTGGCTACACAAGATCTGAATTACAAAACAGAGCAGGCTGTCAAATGTAGAAAACCAACTTATGCTTGCTTAAGGGGAAAGGTGAGTTGGGGTGCTTCATAAAACCAGAGATTGAAATTAGCACAGATACCGTTCCATAAGCCAAATATGTAATAGACAAGAGCTACTCCTTGCTCAACGAAGTGGACTCAACACCCCATATTAAACGCCTAAGAATATACCTGACTAGTAAGAATCTTAAAACCTATGGATTTATATGTCTCCGAAAGAGAATCAAGCGTGTGTACAGCGGCATAAGCGCAGCAGTGATAGGATTGGTGAGGTTCGGTGAGCAAATGCAGACCCTTTGAAGTCATATTGCATGGTACCCATTCCATGGGTCTCAACTCTCCAGGTTTAAGGGATTCTTCCTTCAGCTAAAACATGCATGTGGAACCCAGAGTATGATCCACCGTGTGATCGGAAAACGTGTTCAAATGTGTCTCAGTTTTCGTCCCCTGGTACTCGGGTGCAACATTCCAGATGCTTTACTAACACTCTCCCCACTTGGAGTGTCAGTGACTTTAACCTCCTGTTTGGCCCAGTTTGCAATTTCTGTGGAAAATGAACAGGAATAGGGAGAACCAATGAGAGACTAGGTGGAGGTGTCCGGACGGGCAAATTTAACTCTCATTTCCCACCAGGAAGAGGAATTAACCAAAGGCTCAGCGTGCCATGCCGGAATCACACTAGAGTCCGAAGCAATCCTGCGGTGTTGCGACCAGCTCACAAGAAAGCGAGTTGAAGAAAGGAGCTCAGGGGCACTGTAATTCACAAACCTGCAGAGTTATAAATGACAGCCATCTTCCAAAAATATATTAAAGTAAGGCTGCCAAGAGGAGTTGAAAGCGGGGCAGAATTGCAGGAAACCGATTTCAGGAGGTAGACTGGAATTGCATGTAAAGCATAGGAAAAGAGGCAGAATGTCCACAATGATGTACTTGGCCAAAAAGGGCGTATGCGTTTTTTCCTGAATATATTCAGGAAAAAACGCATACGCCCTTTTTGGCCAACCAAGCAAGCTTGCAAAGGAAATCTGCACTACAATGAAGTCTCACTGCCCCCCCGGTCAAAAGGGCCATCTGAAAAAAGTGTAAAATCCAGAAAGGCAGGACAGGCCATGGAGAACAGGGAGCCTTGTTATGCTGATGGGCGGGATGTAAATTGCCAACAGCCACTCTGGAGAAGTGTATGGTGTTTCCTGAAACATCCAAAAAACCAAGCAACAGAGCCTAGGGCATTTCCACTTATGGTCGTATAGCTTAGGGAAATAATAATCAAAAAGACACAGCCTCCCCAAAGTTTGGGATGGCTCTGTTTACAAGAACCTCGTTTATGGTACAGGTTCAATATCGCAGAAAGTGAAAAATGGATAAAGAAATTGTGGTACTTACGTACAATGCAATATCACTCAGCAAAGAAATCTATGTCATCAGGCCCGTGACAGCATAATGAGTGGATTCAGGTATGATGATTCTAAGAGAAATAAGTCACACAGAAAAAGAAACATCATAAGATATCACTACTACACGGAATGTAAACTTGGCTACACAGGAACTGAATTACAAAACAGAACAGGGTGTCAAATGTAGAAAACCAACTTATGCTTGCTTAAGGGGAAAGGTGAGTTGGGGTGCGGCATAAAATCAGAGATTGAAATTAGCACAGATACTGTTCCATAAGCCAAATATGTAATAGACAAGAGCTACTCCTTGCTCAACGAAGTGGACTCAACACCCCATATTAAACGACTAAGAATATACCTGACTAGTAAGAATCTTAAAACCTATGGATTTATATGTCTCCGAAAGAGAATCAAGCGTGTGTACAGTGTCATAAACCCAGCAGTGATAGGATTGGTGAGGTTCGGTTAGCAAATGCAGACTCTTTGAAGTCATATTGCATGGTACCCATTCCATGGGTCTCAACTCTCCAGGTTTAAGGGATTCTTCCTTCAGCTAAAACATGCATGTGGAACCCAGAGTATGATCCACCGTGTGATCGGGAAACGTGTTCAAATGTGTCTCAGTTTTCGTCCCCTGGTACTCGGGTGCAACATTCCAGACGCTTTACTAACACTCTCCCCACTTGGAGAGTCAGTGCCTTTAACCTCCTGTTTGGCCCAGTTTGCAATTTCTTCGGAAGATGAACAGGAATAAGGAGAACCAATGGGAGACTATCTGTAGGTGTCTGGACGGGCAAATTTAACTCTCATTTCCCACCAGGAAGATAAATGAACCAAAGGCTCCGTGTGCCATGCTGGAACTAGATTAGGGCCTGAGGAGATCCTGCGGTGTTGCGGCCAGCTCACAAGATAGTGAGTTGAAGAAAGGAGCTCAGGGGCACTGTAATTCAGAAACCTGCGGAGTTATAAATGACAGCTATCATCCAAAATTATACTGAAGTAAGGCTGCGAAGAGGACTTGAATGCGGGGCAGAATTGCTGGAAACTGATTTCAGAACGTACACGGGAGTAGCTCTTAAAGCATAGGAAAAGAGACAGAACTTGGAAAATAATGCACTTGGCAAAAAAGGGCATATGTGTTTTATCCAGAGCTCTCATAACTGAGGGGAGGAGATTCCCAGCAGGCTCCAAGTGCCACCTGAGGGCTCACATTGCCAAGGCAACGTGAGCATGCCAGGCAGGAGTTACCTCACAGCAGAGGTCCCACCTCACAGAAGGGTGAGAAACCCAGCCAACATCAGACTCTCACCAGAGGGCCCACATCACCAAGGGGATGGGAACCAGGCAGGAGTGTCCCCACACCAGTGGGACAACATCATCGAAAGGTGAGGATCCCAGCACATGTGTCCTCAAACCAGAGGAACCACATCACCAAGGGGTTCGGAATGAGGCTGGCAGGACTGGCCTCACAACACAGGGTCCATAGAATATAAAAGTTGAAGAATCCAGCAGTTGGAACCTCCCAGCAAGTGGCCCAGAGCACCGAGGCTATGGGATCCAGGCCGCAGTGAACTCACAGCAGAGGGCCCACATCATGAACCTGTGAGCAGCCCAGCTGTTGGGACCTCAGAACAGAAGGCCCACATCCCCATTGGGATGGGAACCTGGCAGGAGTGGCTTTGCACCACTTAGCACATATCAGAAAATGTTAGGAGCCCAGCAGTTAGGGCCTGATGCCAGGGGGCCCTCATAACTGAGGGGAGGAGACTCCCAGCAGGTTCCAACTGCCAACAGAGGGACCACGTCTACAAGGTGGCATGCGCCAGCCAGGCAGTAGTGACCTCACAGCAGAGGGCCTATCTCACAGAAGGGTGAGGAACCGAGGCAGTCTGAGACTCTCACCAGAGGGCCCACAACACCAAGGGGATGGGAACCAGTCAGGACTGTCCTCCCACCAGTGGGGCCACATCATCGAAAGGTGAGGAACCCAGCACATGTGGCCTCATATCAGAGGACATACATCACAAAGGGGATGGGAGTGAGGCAGGTAGGAGTAGCCTAAAAACAGAGGGCCCAAAGAATAAAAAAAGTGAGGAATCCAGCATTTGGAACCTCCCAGCAGGCGGCCGAGAGCACAGAAGCTATGGGATGCAGGCAGGAGTTAACTAACACCAGAGAGCCCACATCATGAAACTGTGAGCAACCCAGGCATTGGGACCTCAGAGCAGAAAGCCCACATCCCCATGGGGATGGGAACCTGACAGGAGTGTCCTGGCATCACTGGGCTCACATCAGAAAACGTGGGGAGCCCAGCAGTTAGAGCCTGATGCTAGAGGGCCGTCATCACCGAGGGCAGGAGGCTCCCAGCAGGTTCCATGTGCCAACAGAGGGCCCACGTCGCCAAGGTGATGTGTGCAAGTCAGGCAGGATTGACCTCACAGCAGAGGGCCTACCTCACAGAAGAGTGAGGAACCCAGCCAGGATAAGACTGTCACCAGAAGGCCCACATCACCAAGGGGATGGGAACCAGGCAGGAGTGTCCTCACACCAGTGGGGCCACATCATTGAAAGTTGCCTAACCCAGCACATGTGGCCTCAAACCAGAAGACCCACATCACGAAGGGGTTGCGAGTGAGGCAGGCAGGAGGAGCATCACAACACAGGACCCATAGAATACAAAAGTTGAGGAATCGAGCAGTTGGAACCTCCCAGCAGGCAGCCAAGACCACAGAGGCTATGGGATCCAGGCCACAGTGAACTAACACCAGAGAGCCCACATCATGAAATTGTGATCAACCCAGCCGTTGGAACCTCAGAGCAGAAGGCCCACATCCCCATGGGGATGGGAACCTAAGAGGAGTGCTTGAGCAACACTGGGCTCACTAAGAAAAGTTGGGGAGCCCAGCAGTTAGGGCCTGACGTCAGAGGGCCCTCATCACAGAGCTGAGGAGGCTCCCAGCAGGGTCCAATTGCCACCAGAGGGCTCATGTCAACAAGGCGAGGTGAGCAACCCAGGCAAGAGTTACCTGATAGTAGAGGGCCCACCTCACAGATGGGTGAGGAACCCAGCCAGGATCAGACTCTCACCAGAGGGCCCACATCACAAAGGGGATGGGACCCAGTCAGGATTATCCTCACACCAGTGGGGCCTCATCATCTTAAGGTGAGGAACCCAGCACATGTGTCCTCAAACCAGAGGACCCACATCACCAAGGGCCTTGGAGTGAGGTAGGCAGGAGTAGCCTCACAACACAGGGCACATAATATAAAAAAACGTGAGGATTCCAGCATTTAGACCTTCCAGCAGGCGGCCCAGAACACCGAGGCTATGGGATCCAGGCCACAGTGAACTCACAGCAGAGGGCCCACATCACAAAACTGTGAGCAACCCAGGAGTTGAGACCTCAGCGCAGAAGGACCACATCCCCATGGGAATGGGAACCTGGCTGGAGTGTCCTCGCACCACTGGGCGCACATCAGAAAATGTGGGGAGCCCACCATTTAGGGCCTGACGCCAGAGGGCCGTCATCACCGAGAGGAGGAGGCGCCCTGCACGCTCCAACTGCCACCAGAGGGCTCACGTCTCCAAGGTGACGTGTGCCAGCCAGGCAGGAGTGACCTCACAGCAGAGGGCCTACCTCACAGAACGTTGAGGAACCCAGCCAGGATTAGACTCTCGCCAGAGGGCCCACCTCACCAAGGGGATGGGAACCAGGCAGGAGTGTCCTCACACGAGTGGGGTCACATCATCGAAAGGTGAGGAACCCAGCACATGTGGCCTCAAATCAGAGGACACATATCACAAAGGGAATGGGAGTGAGGCAGGCAGGAGTAGCCTAAAAACAGAGGGCCCAAAGAATAAGAAAGGTGAGGAATCCAGCAGTTGGAACCTCCCAGCAGGCGGCCCAGAGCACAGAAGCTATGGGATGCAGGCAGGAGTGAACTAATACCAGAGAGCCCACATCATGAAACTGTGAGCAACCCAGGCTTTGGGACCTCAGAGCAGAAGGCCCACATCCCAATGGGGATGTGAACCTGGCTGGAGTGTCCTCGCACCACTGGGCGCACATCACAAAATGTGGGGAGCCCAGCAGTTAGGGCCTGACGCCAGAGGGCCCTCATCACCGAGGAGAGGAGGCTCCCAGCAGGCTCCAAGTGCCACCAGAGGGCTCATGTCCACAAGGCGAGGTGAGCAAGCCAGGCAGGAGTGACCTCACAGCAGACGGCCCACCTCACAGATGGGTGAGGAACCCAGCCAGGATCAGACTCTCAACAGAGGGCCCACATCACCAAGGGGATGTGAACCAGGCAGGAGTCTCCTAAGACCATTGGTCCCACATCATCGAAAGGTGAGGAACCCAGCACATGTGGCCTCAAACCAGACGACACACATCACGAAGGGGCTGGGAGTGAGGCAGGCAGGAGGATCCTCACAACAGAGGGCCCAAAAAATTAAAAAAGTGAGGAATCCAGCAGTTGGAACCTCCCAGCAGGCGGCCAAGAGCACAGAGGCTATGGGATCCAGGCCTCTGTGAACACCAGAGAGCCCACATCATGAAAATGTGAACAACCCAGCCGTTGGGACCTCAGAGCAGAAGGCCCACATCTCCATGGAGATGGGATCCTAAGAGGAGTGCCAAAGCATCACTGGGCTCCCTAAGAAAAGTTGGTGAGCCCAGCAGTTAGGGCCTGACGCAAGAGGGCCCTCATCACCGGGGGGAGGAGATTCCCAGCACGCTCCAACTGCCACCACACGGCTGACTTCACCAAGGCAATGTGTGCCAGCCATGCAGGAGTGACCTATCAGCAGAGGGTCTCCCTCACAGGTGGGTGAGGAACAAAGCCAGGAACAGACTCTCACCAGGGGGTCCACATAACCACGTGGATGAGAACCAGGCAGGAGTGTCCTCACACTAGTGGGGCCACATCATCGAAAGGTGAGGAACCCAGAAAAGGTGGCCACAAACCAGAGGACCCACATCACCAAGGGGTTGAGAGTGAGGTAGGTGTCTGGACGGGCATATTTAACACTCATTTCCCACCAGGAAGAGAAATTAACCAAAGGCTCAGCGTGCCCTGCCAGAAGCAGATTAGGGCCTGAAGCAGTCTTGCGGGTTTGCGGCCAGCTCACAAGAAAGCGAGTTGAAGAAAGGAGCTCAGGGGCCCTGTAATTCACAAACCTGGAGAGTTATAAATGACAGATAACGTCCAAAAATATATTGAAGTAAGGCTGCGAAGAGGACTTGAAAGTGGGGCAGAATTTCAGGAAACCGATTTCAGGAGGTAGACTGGATTTGCATTTAAAGCATAGGAAAAGAGGCAGAACATCGACAATGATGCACTTGGCAACAAAGGGCGTATGAGTTTGTTCCTGAATATATTCAGGAAAAAACACATACGCCCTTTTTGGCAAACCAAGCAAGCTTGCAATGGAAATCCGAACTATGAGTGTCACTTCCCCCCGGTCTAAAGGGCCATCTGAGAAAAGTGTAAAATCCAGAAAGGCAAGACAGGCCATGGGGAAAAAGGAGCCTTGTTATGCTGATGGGCGGGATGTAAATTGCCAACAGCCACTCTGGAGAAGTGTATGGTGTTTCCTGATACATCTGAAAAACCAAGCAACAGAGTCTAGGGCATTTCCACTTATGGTCCTATAGCTTAGGGAAATTAAAATCAAAAAGACACAGCCACCCCAAAATTTGGGACGGCTCTGTTTACAGGAACCTCTTCTACAGTACGAGTTAAATATCCCAGAGAACAAATAATTGATAAAGAAGTTGCGGTACTTACGTACAACAGAATACCACTCAGCAATGAAATCTGTGTCACCAGGCCTGTACCAGCATAATGAGTGGATTGAGGCATGATGATTCTAAGTGAAATAAGTCACACAGAAAAAGAAACATCATAAGGTATCACTAATGCACGGAATGTAAACTTGGCTACACATGAACTGAATTACAAAACAGAACAGGGTCTCAAGATTAGAAAACCAACTTATGCTTGCTTAAGGGGAAAGGTGAGTTAAGGGGGTGCTGCATAAAACCAGAGTTTGAAATTAGCACAGATACCGTTCCATAAGCCAAATATGTAATAGACAAGACCTACCCCCTGCTCAACGAAATGGACTCAACAATGAGGTATCACCTCACACCTGTTAGAATGGGCATCATCTGAAAATCTACAAACAACAAATGCTGGAAAGGGTGTGGAGAAAAGGAACCCTCTTCCACTATTGTTGGGAATATAAATTGATACATTCACTATGGAGAACAATATGGAGTTTCTTAAGAAACTAATAATAGAATTACCATATGATACAGCAATCCCAGGACTGGACATATACCCAGACAAAACCATAAATCAAAAAGAGACATTCACCGCAATGTTCATTGCATCACTATTTACAATATCGAGGTAATGGAAGCAACCTAAATGCCCACAGACAGACGAATGCATAAAGCTGTGGTACATATATAAAATGGAATATTACTAAGCCATGAAAGGAATGAAATTGGGTCATTTGTAGAGACGTCGATGGATCTAGAGACTGTCATACAGAGTGAAGTAAGTCAGAAAGAGAAAAACAAATCTTGTATATTCATGCATATATGTGGAACCTAGAAGAACTGTACAGATTAACCGTTTTGCAAGGCATAAATAGAGCAACAGATATAGACAACAATCGTATGGACAACAAGGGGGGAAAGCTCTTGGAGGGGTGGTGGTGGGAGGAGTTGAGAGATTGGGATTGGCATGTAAACATTTATATGTATAAAATAGATAACCAATGAGAACCTGCTGTATAAAAATATAAAATAAAATTCAAAATTAAAAAGAAATAAAATTTAAAAAATAAAACAGAAAAAACAATTATTCCCTTCACATACATGTATTTATATGAATAAATTATTTCCATGCTTATATCTGTAAATACAAAAAAGAGGAATAAAATCTACCTTGAACCAAAAACGAAAAAGAGAAAAAAAAAAACAGAACCCACCAGTTACTCAGAGGAAAACCGTATCAGGGCACTTGCTCCAGTTGTAAACAATTCTGAAGTTGGTCAGTGGTGGGGAATCGTCTCCCATTCAGCCAGCAGCCCCCACACAACAAGCGTCCTCATTGCAAAGCTGGGGCACCGTGCCGAGGCATCTGTGAGTAAACGTGAGCTGAGCCCCAGGCCAGTTGCTGCTGAACTGTTCCCGCCCTTCCCAGGTAAAACACCTGAATATATACAAGGACTTGAAAGCCTAGAGGAAGGGCCATGGAGCCACACGAGTGACAGCATGCCAGCTGACTTGGTGCCTGCAGGCCAGCCAGGATGGTCCTGGCCCTGGGTGCTCTTCTGGAAGATTTCCATTTCCCTGCCTGAGATACCCGTCCTGTCCCTGCCCCCACTGCTTTTTTCCTTCCTCACCTCTGCCCAGGGAGAAATTCCAGCAGCAGGTATGGGTGACACATCCTCTTCTTTAGCAGGTGGCAGCCTGGCAACTGCTGCAGAAAGTCCAGCAGAGCCCCACTCACACTGGGCCACCCACAAAGCCGTGGCCTCTCACTCCCTCCCACCAGCCCAGCCCCGAGACTGCTGACAGGGCAGAGAAAATGGCGTCAGGCACAGCTGCAGGGGCTTTTGCTGCCTGGAGTGGTATTTATATTGATCTCAACCCAGGCACACCTGGGGAGGGCTGGCCGGCATGGTAAGGCTGCCCAGGTAGCCAATCATCACCCCTCAGGGGCTCACAGTTGCAGAAAATGGAACTTGCTGAACCGGCCAGGTCCAAGGAACAGGTGTGGGCTCCTGAGAGTCAGGATAGACAAGGGGCTGCAGCTTTGGCTTGTTTTCTAATCATTTTATCTGGCCCATGAGTGGGAGACAACTTCAAGAAAACCCTCTCCTAATGAGAGGAACCCAGGAGTCAGGGAGAGGAGGGGTGGGTGGTGGTTGGAGACAGAGGCCTGGTGCCCTGGGTGCAGTGGAAGTCTCTGGAAGACCAGGTGGAGGGAGGCCACACAGAGTGATGCCCAGGGTCACAGACCTGTCGGAGCTGCTGTTTGTTAGTTCAAGTCCTGCTCTGAGGTGCTCTGTGTCAGCTCTGAGCGACAGGTGAGCTGGGGGTGCTCTTCAATGAGGGCTATGTGCACGGTTCCTGTGTGCCCAGCCCTGCCACGGTACCTGCAAGGGTAGCTCTGTATCCTGGGAGGGGCCTGACCATGAGAGCCCCGTGGGCTGGCTTGGGGGTGGGGTACCTGCCCAGGAGAGCTCCATATCCTGGGATTGGCCTGACCACGAGAGCCCCATGGGCTGCTGGGGACCTGGTAAAGGATGTCAGGACAGTCAGTGAAGCCACCGAGGATATACCTCCAGTTACTCCTGATTCCTACACCCTGCTGGTCATTCTACCAACCACCAGGACATGGTATTCTGTATTAGTCTTCAATGATGCCTTCTTTTGTATTCCATTAGTCCCAGAGTCACAAGAAATTTTGGCTTGTGAGTGGCAGGACTCAACATACAACTAAAACAATACTTCCGGGCCGTCTTGCCCCAAGGGTTCAAAAATTCCCACACCATCTTTGGGGAAAGCTTAGCTAACGACCGAAAAGTTCTACCTCTGGAAAAGGAAACCCTCCTTCAATATGCAGACGACATTCTGATCGCCAGCCCTACTAAGGAGGCCTCTGAACTACCAAGCCAATAAAGGATAGAAGTTGTCCAAGAAAAAGCTCAAATATCACAGACTGCAGTGACCTGCCTGGGCTTCATTCTCACACAAGGTCAGAGAAGCCCATCCCAGGAAAGGGAAGAAACCATTTGCAGCCTTACCCCTTTCTAAAACTAGAAGACAGCTTAGGGGTTCCTGGGGAGGCCAGGGTTTGCTGCTTCTGGATCCCTAACTACAGTCTACTAGCTGGGCCTCTATATGAAACACTGAAAGGAAAAGATGATGATCCTTTTGAACAGAATCCAGAAGTGGCCTTTCAAGAATGGAAAGAGCAGTCAATTCAGACCCTTGCCCTGGAACTCCCTAATTGAGCTAAACCCTTTGACCTTTCCATTCCCGGTGAAAGGTGAATCGCCATTGGAGAATTAGTGCAAAAACTGGGACCACTTGAAATGGAACAACGCAAGAATGCCATCCAGGTAGGATAAACTACAGTCACCAAGGGGCTTGGCCCACTGCCACATCTGGCCAAGATACTGGCGGTATCTAAAAACCTGGAAATCAGCAGCCCAAAAGGCCACCTCCCTCCTAAGGGAAAAGGACCCCACGTGGTGATCCTAATCACCAACCATGCCCTGAAGTTGCAGGGTTCGCTCCGTGGGCACACCGACCTCGAGTGAGGAGGCCCTCCAACTCCAACATCCAGAGAGATAACCGGGGGCAACAGGGCACCATGACGACTCGTGTGAACATCACTTGACCTGGAGTTTCTCTCATAAAACAACAATAGTGTGTCCCGAAGGAGTAGACTACTGCTTGCAGGACTTCCTGCACCCAGAGGGGAGCTAATAATCTTGGCGGGGGAACCGTATATCACACTGTCACCATAGAAAAGCCTACAGACACCGTGATGATGGTGGCCAATAAGACCGGCTGGACTCCTGTTTACTTCAAAAGGCTGTTGACTCAGTGGCCATCATGGTCCTTGATCACCACTGACCCTGGACTGTCTGGGAGTTGAGCGGGCAGGGCTCTGACACCTGGTGCTGTTTTTACGTTAATTCAGGGGCCTAATTGAAGAAAGAGCAGACTACTGGTCAGAGCATCTAGGCTGGCAGAAACGGTCAGCCTAAGGTGGCCGAACAAATGTGGGGCGGGGTGAAACCGGCCCCCACAGCGTCTCTGCACATCTCTTTCCTGGACCCTTAAAGGTCATTAGAATCTATAACACTTCCAATGCTGGTGCTCAGGCGGACGAGCAGGGAGGCAGGGGTCCTGGGGCCAATCAACGTCACCTGGAGGCTGCTGGGGAGAAGTTCTGACCCTCGTCCCCTGGTATGAGGGCTCCCAACTCAGCACTCAGCAGTTACAGAAGAAGGGTCTGCACCCTCAGCACTCCAAGAATGAGGAACGGGACAAAAGGCAGAGGAGGGGTTTGTCCCCAGCAAAGCCCATTAAAAATCCCTGGGAGATAAAAATAGAATGTGGGCAATAAAGTCAAGTCTGACCTTTTTTATCCTTTGTGCTTTGTCTAATTTCACGTGCTCCTAGGGTCCCGCATGCAGAGGTTCCACACCCGGCACTTCAGACCAGATTTCCTGGTGCAGAATGGCTGGGTCGACACCTCAGCTCCTGGGGCCCAGTGCAGACTCCGAGATATAGAGCCTGAGCTGCAGCCAACCCGGCCCTTGAGAGCTCCGCCCCCTCCCTCCCACTGACTCTGACAGGATCTCTACACAGCAGCCCAGCCCACAGCCCACGGGGTAGTGCATGCTCTCACCTCTCCATTCTCTGATGAAAATATAAAGTTTCCTTTGCTTGGGAACCAAACTCAGTCTCGATCTGTTGGCCCCAATGACACTGGGCAGGGGGACCCTTGTTGGGGTCCACTCTGGAGGATCAGTAACAGAAATTGAGACTATTGTAACTTCAATGAACAGATGTGTGAGCCAAACTGTAGTTAACATAGAACAGTTTATAAGGCTCGGGTAAAATAAGATGTTTCTAACACTTCCATTTGATATTTCCATCACTTTATTATAAGCAAGTTCAGTGAAAAGGTTTGTCTTATTTGTCAGGTCAATATTAGAGAAATGAAGTGATTTCTTTCCAAGGATGTACATCTAATAATCTTGGTTAAAGCTTCAATCTTGTTTTAAATGCTTTTCCATTGAAAATGATACCTCTCTTTCAGCTCCCCCATTTCTGAGAAGTATAAAATCTTATAATTTATTATTACCAAAGGGGAAAGGTGGGAGGAGGGATAAATTAACAGTTTGGAATTAACACATACACACTGCTATGTATAAAATAGATCATCAACAAGGAACTACTGTATAGCACAGGGAACTACACTCAATATTGTGCAATAACCTATAAGGGGAAATAATCGGAAAAAGAACAGATATTTTTATTGACATCATCTATCAATGACAGTTAAAGTGTAACCTAAGGGAAGCCAGTGGTGAGTGCTTCTGACCCTGAAGACTTCAGTCATCTAAAGTTTGCACTCTGCCTACTTCCCAAGGCCCTTAATGAACATATGTGTAGCCGTAGCTTAAAAAACTCCCCAGTTTGGGTTTCGGGGAGACACTGATTTTGAAAAAGCCCTGGTGTTCTCCTTACATGAATGGGACTCTTCCTACTGCTAAAACATGTCTGTCACATCCAGAGGATGGTATACCGTCTGATCGGGAAGAGTTTGGAAAAGGCATCTCATCTCCTCATCTCCTGGTGCTCGGGTTCACCCCTCCAGCGTCTTTACTAACAGTCTCCCCACTTGGAGATGTCAACACTGTCAACATCCTGTTGCGTACAGTTTGGAATTTGTCCAGAGGATGAAGCGGAAGGATGAGGAACAATGAGAGACAAGTCCTAGGTGTTCAGACAGGCACATGTCACTCTAATTTCCCATCAGGAAGATGAATTGACCAAAGGCTAGGGTTGCCCATGGAAACAGTATAGGGCTTGAGGAAATCCCACTGCTTTGTGGCCAGTTCCCATAAACACAAGTTGAACAATGGAACTCAGGGGCAGTAAAATTCACGAAACTGCAGAGTTGAAAATATCTATCACTGAAAAATGTCTTGAGGAAAGTCAGAGAAAAGGATTGGCAAGCAAGGGAGAATGGCAGGAAAGGGATTTGAGGAGGTAGAAAGGACTCGCCATTAAGCACAAGAAAAGGGGCTGAACATTGCCGACATTGCAGTTGGCCAAAAAGGCTGTATGTGTTTTTTTCTGTATATATTCAAGAAAAGGGCATACACTTTTTTAGCCAACCAAACAGGTGGGCACTGGAAATCAATACTACAAAAGATATCACTTCGCATCAGTCAGAAGAGCCATCCTCATAAAGTGTAAACGCCAGAAATGCAGGACAGGGCAAGGAGAAGAGGGAGCCCTGTGAGGCTTATAGTGGAAATGTATATTGCCAACGGCCATTCTGG
>NW_028138682.1:0-74668 GCF_964270905.1 Leucopleurus acutus | reverse complement strand
AAAAGTCACTCATTTAAGAGGTAATGGAATATTATTCAGCCTTAAAAAAAATGAAGGAGATCCTTTCATTTGTGACAATATAGATGAAACAGGAGTGCATTATGCTGATGAAATAAGCCAGACAGGATAAATACGAATGATATCATTTATATAGGGAATCTAAAAAGAAAAAAAGCCACACTCATAGAAACAGAGTAGAAAACTGGTTGCCAGGGGCTGGGGTGTGGGTGGGGAAAAGGGGGAAGACTGGTGAAAGGGTACAAACTTTCAGCTGCAGGATGAATAAGGTCTGAGGATCTACTGTATAACATAGTTACTACAGTCAATAATACTGTATTGTATAACTAACATTTTCTGAGAGAATAGAACTTAAGTGTTCTCACCAAAAAAAGAAAAAAAGGAAAAAGGTGTCATGAGCTGTTAGATGTATTAATTAACGTGATGGGAAGGATCCTTTTACAACAGATATGTATATCAAATCATCATGATATACTCTTTGACTATCTTACAATTTTGTCAATTATACCTCAATAAAACAGAAAAAAAAGAGGTAATAAAGATGAGACTCCAATCCAGGATTATCCAGCTCAAAAAACTACACTCTTAACCATTACAATATAGTATCCATCCATATGTTGTAACTGTAAAATGCTTAACACAAAGGAAACGTTAAATAAATGGTATTTATTCTAACTCTAATGCTTACTAGATATTAGTTATGTGGTATGCTTTACATCTAACTACAAGGGTATAAGGTGCAAATTCTTGCTACAGAATATAAAAGCCCCTGTGGTACCCTGTAGGATAAACACAGTACCTGTAAATCTCTCATCTCTCAACCCAGAGTCTCCTCAAGTTGGAGGTCTTTACCCCCTTTATAATGTGGGAATAATGCCTTTCCCACATTTGCACTGGGCATGAAAATCCATATTTCCAGGTGTATACTGAACCTCCACTTAGCTCCTCGTCACCTTGGACTCACCAGACCAAAGATCATTTATTCCATTAATATAAATGATGTAGGGCTAGAAGTACAGAATATACAGAGAGTGTTGGAGGAATCCAAACAACAAGTCCTCCACTCTCAAAACAAATTTTAGAGTTCCAAAAGTAAAGAGCAATGTTTGGAAATAAAACTAAAAATGAAACTAACATCTACAATTAGCCAAGTATTTATTATGGGCCAGGCTACTTACTAGGCACTTGATAAACATTACAGCTCATCTTCCTGCAGTCCTTCAAAGTATATAATATTGTTTCTATTTCATAGAGAAGAAGATTGTATCTAAGCAGGTTAGTGATTAGCCCAAGACCACAGGGCTAGGCTGTAAGAAAAGAAGGCCAAGTTTCAGTGGTCAAAATGGTGATGGATGTTATAACTAGAAGATTACGGCTAATCAAATAAAAATATTCAAAACGGTCCTAATGCATTATTAGGATTTCTTTAGAATAACTTGGGTGCCTTAG
Source organism: Leucopleurus acutus (assembly GCF_964270905.1). Classification (NCBI taxonomy): domain Eukaryota; kingdom Metazoa; phylum Chordata; class Mammalia; order Artiodactyla; family Delphinidae; genus Leucopleurus; species Leucopleurus acutus. The sequence continues at coordinate 73,201 of NW_028138682.1, read as the reverse complement.
TGAATACAGTAGTGGTAGGCACTACAGTCTCTTTAATTTGCTAATCATACAAATCTACTTTAACATTCTTGGTGACAAGGAGCTAACTACCGATAAGACAGCTTCTTCAGTTTTGGGGCTACTCCAGGGTGAAATGCCGGAACGTCTTACTGCCTGCAATGTTACCTAGTTCTACCAGGGGGAATAAAGCAGAACAAGTAGCCACTGTTCTTGACAAATGGATACAGTTTCAGTTTTTCAAAATATGAGTGTCAGATTCATTCATTGTATCAGATAGATCTGTCAAATGGCTTTGCCCATTTACTAATGGATGGCACACTGCAGACACACGTTGGGTCAAAGGACTCAATGTCACCTCATTGATACTGTCATCAATATAATTTGTATTGGCATTTTGTCTCACCCTGACTTTAAGGACTACGTGAGGAGATCCAAGTCTCCAGACCATGGACTGATCACCTCTGCTTGACACAGTATTCTCTGCTCATTTCCAGAGGGGACCAAGGATGAGCTCTTGTACTTCTGAGTCTATTCACCCTACCTGGCAACACATACTACCTGGGCTGATTGGATCAAGCAGGAGCCCCAGAGTTTAAATTTCCAGCTGCATTGGAGGAAACAGAGGCTATGCCCCAATCCCATAACCCTTCACTTCTTACTGCTAGCCTATCCTAGGCTGTTCTTGCTGATAGGAGTACTTCATGCTAAAAATTAATTTTGCTTACCTGATGGCAGTCACACAACCTCAAATGCCATTTTTATAAATAAAGCAACCACCAATGGAGTGTGATTTAGGGTTTTTTCTTCTGTAGACCCTGCCTACCCTATAAAATCTCCCATTACTGCATCATGGAGACTATAATCCCTTTCCGAGGGAATAGATTCTTTCCAACCATAAGATGAAATAAGAACTTACATTTCTGTACTGCCCAAAAGGAAATAAATTGATTACAAAATGCAGGAGAATGACTGATTTTCCACATTTGTTGTGTTCATTAAAGGGTTTTTGAATAGACTTGACAGTATTAAAGAAGTTCAACACACACAAAATAAAAATTAATAAATGAAGAGAAAAAAATTGCATTTACAACAAACAAAATAAACACATTGATATATAAAAGGCTGTTATACATTGATGAAAAATGGATGTCATAAAGTCACAAACTAAAAAGTATTAACAGCCAATAAAGATATGAAAATATGTTCAACCTTGCTATTATTAATCAAAGAAATACAAATAAAATAATTCAGGTGTCATATTTTACTGACTAGAATGACAAAGTTTTAAAAAACTTGATAATACCGGTATTGATATTGATAATACTGGTACTGATGAGTGTGTGTAAGAAACCACACTGGATGTTAAATTCTTGGTAGAAATAAAAAGCACGGTAACCTTTCTGGAAGACAATATGTCAGTATGTACCAGAACTGACAACCAGCCATTCAAGTTCTAGAAGTCCATTCTAAGGAAATAAACAAATGCTCAAAGACATGAACAAGGATGCTTGTCTCATTGCTTAGCAAAGCAAAACAGGAATAATCTAAATGTTGAACAGTAGGGACTGGTTAAATAAATAATAGAATGCTGTTCAACCATTAAAAATGATGCTGCAGATTTTTATTAGGTGATGAGTAATCATACTTATATTACTAAATAAAAATGTTATAGAACTGTTTTGTAGTTTGATATAATAATTAAAGGTATTTTACACTTGCATTGTATTTATATGCACCCCGTCACAAAAAAAGTTTCCAAAGATACCCTCAAAAATGTTACAGAGATGATTTATCAGAAATGGGATTTTGAGTTATTCTTCCTTTTTTCTTTAAATCCTTTCAATTTTGGAGTTTCTGCAATGAGCCTGTATTATTTTTACAATTAAAAATATTTAAATTTACAACAAAAGGATCTAAATTCCTCCACTTTTCCATTTATTTTCCACCCTGACTCAGGGCATTTGTGTAAAAAAAAAAAAATCAGCTTATTTTCTCTTTTGTATCAATCTAAATTTACTTTTCATAAGTTAACTATTTTAGTCTGGCAAAAGTTTCACACAGGAAAATTGTTAAGGTCTGAGTATTCTATTACCTTTAAAAGCACTGGAAACTTTGAAATTCTTTCTTTCAGAATTTTCATATAATACTGAAAGGCGGGGGGGAGGTAGCAAAATGAAGGGAAATAGATAGTAGTAGTCAACTTCAATTAAGAAAAAGCAACAAGAGGCAGTTTGTACTCTTTTGATAACGGCAGAAGCCCCATGTGTCAACTCATGCTAAAAAAGGTATATATACACACACATATATATGTTTGTGTGTATTATATGTATATGTGACACACACACATAATTAATCCACAGTCTTAGGCTAATCACTCATTGTGGCAGAAACAACAAGCTGTTGACTACACTTTAATTAGCTCCTCCAGCCTGTAGAGGCATCACTAGGACCAAGATAGGAACAACATTCTCCATCTCTGCTTGCATCTGGGTATGGTTCTATCCCAAAGAACGTGACCAGAGGTGACCTGAAGAGTTTACGTCTGAAGGATAACGAGTTGATAATTGTAGCTTGCAGCTTCCTCTCTCCTTTCCTTTTTAGGACAAACGTAGAGCCACTTGATGAAGGTGGTGGGTCCCTGAATAACTGAGCAGAAAACTGACCCTCAGACCACCAAAGTCCATACTACACTCCTGAGTGAGTGAGAAACGAACTGTCCATGTGTTGCTCCACTGAGGTTTAAGGTTTATTATTTAGTGTTTAACTAACGCATTTTTTCTTTAAACCTCAGTTGCCTTCTCTGTAAAATAAAGTCTTTGAAAAGGATCCACTGGAAGTTTTTTCCATGGCTTATGTTTTTATCTTAGTTTTTAATTCTCAGAAACATTGCGCGCATTTTACCTTCTAAGTTAGTAAGTCTACTTTTTTTCCCACAAAGACGGGTTCTTCAAGTTATGGAGAAGTCATAGCAGACTGTTGCTTCAGTTTAAGATACGCATTCACATATGAGATGAGAAGGGTGAGGACCCAGAGAAACGCCTTTGACAGAGGGGAGTGAGAGCATACTGAAGAATGTTTAGTAATAAAGAATTCAGATGGGAGAAACGGATGGGTTACATCTAACAGATTTGCTCAAAGGAATTCTGGAAAGGCAAATATGTGAAAATGTATAGCAAAGACATGAAATGCCTTTTGGTCCCTAAATGGATTTCATTTCAAAGACGTGCATATTGCAAATACATGTACCATAACGCTTCTCTGTCCACTTCTAGAATTTTCTAAAGCCTGACAGAACATCTGCAGAGAGAGGATGTCATTCCAAGATAATCGACTGCGAGTTACTAAATTAAGATAAAAATGTCCTTAACCTTGAACAGTTTTTAAAGAGATTTTAGAAGAAAGGAGCCCTCCAGGGGGTTGTATAACTATATAATTGTACCCTTTCTAAAAGGCTATTTACAGATACATAATGTTTCCCCTCCATTCTTTAAAGTAAAATATAGGATAAAAAAAAAATAGTTTGGGGATAATATTTGTTTGGGACAGCAGGCACTGCTAATCAGTACCACTCTCTCCTTATTCCTTACTATCAGAGCCCTGGTTTAGGAGACCCCATTATCCTTAAGGCTAAGGTGGCCAGTTTAAAATCCGAGCTGATGAGATCTAAGTGCAAGTCTGCTGACCATCTGTGGTAAAAAATTTGCTCTCTGAGTTAGACACTGCCTTTTTTTTCTTACTTAATTTCTTTTTTTTTTTCCTTTTCTTTCTTCCTGCCCAAATTGTTGGAACACTATTGGAGATTCTGGGGTCACTTTGAAGCTATGTGGACGTGCTAGAGATGTGGAAGCTGGAAGAGCGAAGCAACCCAGTCCCCTGGTGATGCCCTTCAGCAGCTGGACTAACGCTAGAGGGACTATCTCCAAACTTCCTGCTACCCGTGGAAAGTAAGGTAAATCACTCATTCACTTTCTGTTACCTACTAACTGATCCAGAACTCTAACCTCAGGGTTCTAGAACCCTTCTCAGTATCCCATAGTCATACTCATGTTCCGGACTCCTGATCATCAGACTTGCTTATAGCAGATGTATGGGGAGGGTGGGCTCTTCTGGAAGCCCTCATACTTCCTCCCCTACCCCCACCACACACAAATAATGATCTTTATGTCCACTCATCCTTCTGTCTACACTCAGAGGCCAGGGCCCCCAGGAAGGCTTCACCAACAACCCTTTACTCCTCTCTACATGCAGAAAGGGTAGAGGTGTGGGCTCTGGAATCAGACTTCCTAGACCTGAATTCTTAATCTGTTACTTACCAGTTTAGGACATGGGCAAAGTAGTTACCTTCTCTGGACACCCCTGTAAAAGAGGAACACTAAGCAGCACCCATGTACCTTACTGAAAGGATTAAATGAGCAAATGCAGGTAAAGTTCTTGTAATTTTTTCTCGGGTCAATCAATTCTAGCTGCTATTGTTACCTTTGACTAATTTAGGGCAGAGTCCCTTTGCCCTCCTTTGGTTCTCTGGGCCCGTCTCATTCACAACACACACAACCGCATACTGCAGAGTTTTGAAAGGTGGTTCTCAAAATGTGGTCCCTGGGCCAGCAATATCAGCCACACCTGGGAACTGGTTAGAACTCTGGCACTGGAGCCCAGCAATCTGTGTTTTAACAATATTCTCAGGCAAATCTGATGCACACTAAAGGTTGACGACAACTGAGAACATCTGTCTCAGACTCTCCTGGAGGCATTCACCAAAAATAGTGTTACAGGACCTTACACCTGACCAGCTGGAGAAGGGGTCTAGTAATTGCCCTGGTTATCATGCTTGTCATGATTTTTCAGCACATAAATGTTTGAGAATCACTGCCATTTTGAATGTGTGTTTCACTTGTCTGTTTTTCCAGTGGACTTTACTTCCTTACAAGGAAGGTTTGTGAAGATTTGTTGCTGTTGTTTGCATTATTAGTTTTATTATGCTAATTCTAGAATCTCTGGTGCATAGTGCAATCTCAGGCAGGAAGTAGTGGCTCATTAAAACAGGTATCCCAAAAGTCTTAGTAGAACTTCAAGATTAATTCCTTCAGGAAGAGGTAAAATTGTCATTAGATGCAGATGATATGATAGTATATATAGAAAACCCTAAAGACTCTACATGAAAACTACTACAACTGATAAACGAATTCAGCAAGGTAGCAGAATACAAGATTAACATACAGAAATTGGTTGCATTTCTTTATACCAACAATGAAATATCGGAAAGGGAATGTAAAAAAACAATGCCTTTTAAAATCACAACCCCAAAAATAAAATACTTAGGAATAAACCTCACCAAGAAGGCAAAAGACTTATACGCTGAGAACTGTAAGACATTAATAAAGGAAAGTGAAGATGATTCAAAGAAATGGAAAGACATCTCATGTTCTTGGGTTGGAGGAATTAATATTGTTAAAATGCTCATACTACCCAAAGCAATCTACAGATTTAATGCGATCCCTATCAAATTATCCATGACATTTTTCACGCAATTAGAACAAATAATCCTAAAATTCATACAGAACCATAAAAGACCCAGAATTGCCAAAGCAATCCTGAAGAAAAAGAACAACGTTGGAGGCATAGCCACCCCAGACTCAGACAGTACTCCAAAGTCACATAATCAAAACAGCATGGTATTGGCACAAAAACAGACATATGGATCAATGGAACAGAATACAGAGCCCAGAAATAAACCCACACACCTCAGTTAATCTTTGACAATTAATCTTTGACAAAGGAGGCAAGAATATATAATGGGAAAGAGACAGGCTCTTCCGCAAGTGGTGTTGGTAAAGTTGGACAGCCTTATATAAACCAGTGAAGTTAGAACACATCCTTTCACCATACACAAAAATAAACTCAAAATGTCTTAAAGACTTAAACATAAGACATGACACCATAAAACGTCTAGAAGAGAACAGAGGCAAAATATTCTCTGACATAAATCATACCAATGTTTTCTTAGGTCAGTCTCTCAAGACAATAGAAATAAAAATGAAAATAAACAAAGGGGACCGAATCAAACTTACAAGCTTTTGCACAGCAAAAGAAACCATAAACAAAATGAAAAGACAACCTACAGAATGGGAGAAAATATTTGCAAATGATGCGACCAGCAAGGGCTTAATTTCCAAAATATACAAACAGCTCATACAACTTGATGACAATAAAAGCAAACAACCCAATCAAAAAAAATAGGCAGAAGACTTAAAGAGACATTTCTCCAAAGAAGAAATACAGATGGCCAATAGGCACATGAAAAGATGCTCAACACTGCCAATTATTAAAGAAATGTAAATCAAAACTACCATGAGGTACCACCTCACACCAGTCAGAATGGCCATCATTAAAAAGTCTACAAATAACATATGCTGGAGAGGGTGTGGAGAAAAGGGAACCCTCCTACAACACTGTTGGTGGGAATGTAAGTTGGTGCAGCCACTGTGGAAAACAGTATGGAGGTTCCTCAGAAAACTAAAAACAGACCTACCATATGATCCAGCAATCCCACTCCTGGGCGTATATCCAGACCAAACTATAATTCAAAAAGACACATTCACCCTGATCTTCACAGCAGCAATATTCACAATAGCCAAGACATGGAAACAACCTAAATGTCCATCAACAGATGAATGGATAAAGACGAGGTGGTACATATATACAATGAAATACTACTCAGCCATAAAAAAGAATGAAATAATGCCATTTGCAGCAGCAACATGGATGCAACTAGAGATTATCATACTAAGCAAAGTAAGTCAGAAAGAGAAAGACAAATACCATGATACCACTTATATGTGGAATCTAAAATATGACACAAATGAACCTATCTATGAAACAGAAACAGAATCAGAGACATAGAGAATAGACTGGTGGCTGCCAAGGGGGAAGCAGGTGGGAGAGGGATGAACTGGGAGTTTGGGATTAGCAGATGCAAACTGATATATATAGATTGGCTAAACAACAAGGTCCTACTATATAGCACAGGGAACTACATTCAATATCCTGTGATAAACCATAATGGAAAAGAATATGAAAAAGAATGTATATACATATGTATAACAGAGTCACTTTGCTGTACAGCAGTAATTAACACAACGCTGTAAACCAAGTATACTTCAATAAAAAATAAGTTAATTAAATTTTTAAAAAGATTACTTCCTTCAGAAGAACAAGTACTACACATTCACAAAAAAAGTACCCTTTGAAAGTTTAAATTTTTGAATTTCTTTGCCACTTCCTTAGTTTTGATCATCTTGGACAATATATTTTTAATATTGACTTTTAAAAAGAATTGTGTTTCAGTGTTTGCTATCCCTTAGAGAGACAGAAACAGATAAGTACAACTAAATACTTATTTTTCAAAAGTCTCAAAAGTATAAGGGAAATGAAAGTAATTATATCTTCAAATGATTTTGGGGTATGTTTCTAATTTCATACTTCTGATGCGATTAAAGATTAAAACTGTATTAAGACATTTGAGACATGCCGCATTGGTATTAAATGAATTTAATTTTGTGTAAAGTGGTAGAAATATTTTCTTCAGCAAACATACCTGCAGATATAAAATCACAACCATAAATCTACAAAAAAGCAAGCTATTGAATGAAATCTGATTGGTTATTTCCCTGCAGTATGGATCTGCTAATAATTTAATTTACTACTTGCTAACAGAAGCCAAAATTTAAATATACATATATATATGTGTGTGTGTATATATATATCTTCAATTTTAAATCATTCATATATATGAACAAGGATACATACACATATATAACAATTGTTCATATATATATATATATATATATATATATATATATATATATATATACAATTTAAATTAAAGAAAGTACATCCGGTGGCCTATTTTTTCCCCCCGATTTCTAAAGAACACCATATTCTATTCTAGGCAGTGGAATGTCAATCCACCTTAAGGGTTGTTCAATGAGCATATCTGAGAAACCACTGGTTTAGCCAATGATGTACTTATTGAGGGAGGCCCTAGTGCCACTGTCAAGAGCTTATCCACAGGAGAGATAAGAAGGTACTTGTTTGGTTTGTGAAAAGAAGGAGTAGTGAGGAATGGCAGGTAGCTGCAGGTTGATGACACGTGATGTCCATATATATGTAGAACCAACACACCCATAATTGCACCCATTTTCCATACCCAAATCCAAAACCTTTATATCATTAATCCCAGGCAAAAATGGTAAGATTCATGTGTGTTACTATCCCACGGCTTCAAGATGCCTATAAACTCATGAGTATGTCTTAGTTTTATCAGTGGAGGACAAACCAGGCTTCTATCACCAAGCCCCATTCCATAACAGGCAAACCAGTCCAAGACTTCTCTGAGTGTTGCAGGAGAGTCTATGGAAGGGGCGCTCACTCCACTGTGATGCCTAAAATGCCTTTGCACAGAGCAAACATTCAATACATGCTGAGTGAATGAATGAGTGAGCTGGTGTCATAAAACAGGCTTATTTCAGGGAAATTCCATTCAACAGGCTGGCATTCCTTCCTACCCATCTTAACTGTTAAGCTTGCCATCAGACAAAAATTTAATTATAAAACGTTAGAGCTGAGGAAATTTTAGAAACTATCTACTCTCCAGAGGTATACAACTTTAATTTAGTGGTAAAAATCACTAGGAGTGATTTAGGAGTCTATCAGACCTGAGTCCAAATTCCACATCTACCATATTTTCGTGAGCAAATAACTACTTCTGAGGCTCTGTTCCATGTATGCATTATGGGATATCATAATAATACATACATTAATTGTATGACTATCAGGGGATGAAATGACACAATCCATTTGCCATGGTCGGCTAAGTAATTTGCACCAAGTAAGCACTCAAGACATTAGCCAATATTAATAGCGGAGAGATGAAAACAAAACTCTGGGACTGATGCCTACCCTAGTGGCCCCAGTGGTCATAATGACTTTCTTCCATTCAGCCTGCTCTCTTCTCACTACGACTAAGGAAGAGAAGATGAACACATTAGGAATAACAATTTGAAAATGGTTTTATACTCCCTGAATGAATGGAATTAAAATAAAATGATTCATGAGTTCTGCAGAAATATGATGAGACTTTAGATCTTTATGTTAGTTCTCTACAAAACCAATTTATGGCCCTACGATGTACCTTCCCACCCAGCCCCATCCTTACCAGGATCAAATATCATTGTAAATGGAAAAGTCAACAACACATAATCAACAAGCTAAGTTACAAGCCAGTGAAGTCTCGGAGGTTTGATAGAGAAAATTCAGATTTATCATTATATGTAAAAATAAGATGATATGAAGAACTCAATCTAAAAAGTATTACCTGGAGATCTATAATCTCTACAATAGTGCTATAAAAAGTAAAGAGCTAGAAATCTATTTAGATGGTTTTCCTTATAAGAAAGCACTTTCTGTATAACTTTTAATGTACTATTGATGAGAACAATTCAACAAAATTCAAATAAATACCTGCAGATGTCCTACAAGAAGAAAAGAACGGAGTTAGATGTGACAGGGGATAACTGGACTTCAGGATGAGTAAGACCCTATACTTGACCTCAATAAATTAACGTGAAATACAGTGGATGAGTCATGCACAGAATGTCAGAATTCTAAAAGGCCAAGCTAAGTACCAAAAGGAACATGTGGGGACTCTTAAGAAGGAAATAAAATATTGGTTAGTTGATTCCGAAAAGGCAGAAGGGAGTAGGTTCCCTTTGGCTGCTCTTTGAAGAGATCACTTCCTTTCCCCCCTAGTCCTGAGGCTAGGGTGGCATGGGCAATAGAGGAATGTGGGGACTGAGAATCATTTCTACTCTCACCAGAGTGGCTGGAAGCAGATTTTCTTACCAGGATGTAGTAGTATGCTAATATTTAAGGGTTCTTGAGGTCAGAGAGAAGGGTTTGAATACTCCGGCTCCATCTCTTGCTGTGGGTCAAGTTTCTTACCTTTCCAACACCTTGGCGTCTTTATCTGAAAATTGGGGATGATGATAATGTCTCCCACCTGAGTGTGAGAACTATATGCTATAGTGCATACGCAGGGCTAAATTTGGTGCCTGGCAAACAGAAAGTGCTCAGTACGGCAGGCCAGTGTAGTGACAATAAGGCAAAGATGATGGGGGTAGTGCCGGTGTTGCTTCTGCCCCCAGAACAGGCTCTGACTGGGAGAGAGTTAAAGCACCTTTGGGTTCATGGGGGTTTATATATAAGCAACGGTTGATCAATGTGAGCTGGTTGTCCAAATGATTATGTGCAATCTAAGGAAAAAATGGGCCTCGGATCTGCTCAGCTACTTAATAATATTAGCAGCGGTAGTAGCCAAAGAAGCTAAATTTTATTAAGTGTTTATATGCCAAACAACGAGCTGAACGTTTTAAAAGGATTTACTCACTTATTACAACGAGGCTATACGCTAGGTCCTGATAATGTTATTCGTCTCTTTCAGATGTTGACTGAGCCTCAGACGGGTTACAAAAGCACCTAAGATCCCGTTGTCAGTACATGACGGAAATGAGTTCAAATCCAGCCTGTCTGACTTGTTCTTAATCACTAAGGTATGAAATTAAGCATGTTGCCCTTTGCCTGATTCTCCTTCTGAGGGCTCAATATTTCACTTAGCTCTCTGAGTGCAGAAGAGAGAAAATTCTCTCTCCTTGACCCAACTTGGCATCAATATCCAACTCCCCTTCTCAAAATGGGTTGCTTCAATGAGCAGCAATGAATGCCGGGTCGTGGACCAGTCACCTTGATGACTAAGAGTCAGACACTAGGGAAAGAAAATGCTCTGTGACAAACCTACCCTTGTACAGAAACAAGACAGAAATGGGGGGACAGGGCAGAAGACAATGGAATAAGGCATAGGAAAAATAGCACCTGGCATCGTGATAGTAATAATAATAATAGTAGTAGTAGTAGTAATAGTAATAATAATAGACTTCACTATGCTCTAGGCATTGTATTAAGTGCTTGGTGTAAGTGACTTCATTTTAACATTGAAAACAAGTCTATGGGGATGAAATATTATTAACATCATTTTATAGGCAGGAGTATTGAGGTTCAGGTAATCAGGTAAATTGCCCAAGCTCATATGGTTAGCAAGTGGAAAGCAGAGATTTGAACCAGCACCTACACTCCTAACCATTATGCTATAACCATTATGCTGAAGACATAAGAATTCCAATGGTCTTTCCCCATAACCCACTCCTGCACTCCAGACTTAAATAGTCCAAGATCAAGAGAGAGCAAGCTTGGAGTTGCCACTCTTCAGTGAGTGTCAATCATTTCAAAACAGTGTATTTGCTAACAAGATGCAGGTCCTGTGATAATCTTCTCAACCAGGTATCAAGAAACAGGAAGCAAAGATTCAAGTAACAGTATGTTCCTACTTACGAGGAAGGTGGGACAGCATAGTTGACACTGGGCTTAACTGTTCTGGAAAACGTGGTCCCAGTAGGCATACACGCTGGTACATTTTCCCCACCTACCAAATACAAAAGAAGTATTTCATTTCCATGTTGCTCTTCAAAGTTCCACCTCATTCGTGCCTGTCATTCATCCTCTGGCCTCTTCCTGTCTCCATTTCTGTACAGAAAGGTGCTGAGTCTCTGCTCTCGGATACGAAAAGGGTGTGTTAGGAGAGGGAGCCATGGTACCTCAATGTCTTTTTTTTTTTTTCATCTTAATTCTATTATGCCAACTCCACTGAACTTAATTAGAGTGAATACAGAATTACACAATTACCCTCTGTTCTATTCTTCAGATGTTATATTTTGATAACATTTACGACATGCTGCTCTCCCCTTGAACACCAGATGAACACTAGAAATGGATGTGTGTTGACATAAAATCTGTTATAATTACAATTAAAGTATAGCTTACATAATGATGGTGTTAACATAAAATTATAGATGTGTAGAGACAACGTGGTCATGCATTTTTTAGTATAAGTACATGCTTAGACCAATATCTGTTAGCGGAATGAAGATGGAAGAGAATTTTGGTTAAGCCACAAAGGCTGTTTAAGGACTTGCAGATAGCTAAGGGGAACTCAAAGACCAGTAAGATAATATTTCCCCTGCCATGTTTTCGATTGCAAAGTGAAGGGAAGATGTGAAAGTAAGTACCCCTATGGAAATTACAAGACAAGTACATTTTTTTCCTTGAATACCTGGGTAAATGCTTAAATTCTAATGTATATCAGTGATGCAAATTTTCAACTGAGTTTGATAAATCATAAAATAATAATTATACATATATGTATATAAAACTGCATGGAACTAGACAGTTCAGAATTACTTCTAATTAAAGAGGTACCCTATGACAACTAACTTAAACCTTACAAAATATGGTTCCAAGTACCCTATCAGAGTGAAAAGTAGGAGACTGAAAGGTTTATTGTAAATGTTTGTAGTCATGGTGTCTTAACTAAAACTACTGTGTCACAAATACTACTAAAATAATTGTGACATTTTATTCACTTTTACTGCAAACAACAAAACAAACTATAGGTATTTTTTCATTTCAGGTAATTATTTTAGCTAACAGTTATTAAATGTTTTGAGAAGACAGAGTGCTAATTGCATTACTTCATTTTATCTTTAAAATAGCGCTTCCATGTAATTATTCTTAATATCTCCATTGTATTAAAGTGTATCTCTAGTTTAGACCTTTCTTCAGAACTGCAGACTTGTGTATCCAACTGTGTACTCAGCATCTCTACTTGGACGTCACGAAAACATCTCAAATCTTATACCTCCAAAACTGGTCTTTAATCCCCCAAACATGCTCTACCCCAAACTTTTTCCATCTTAGGTGACAGTAACCACACCTTTCCAGTTCCCCAGGCCCTAAATCTCGAATTCACCCTTGACCCCCTCTTCCTTTCCATTCTTGCATTCAATCTACCACGAAATGCTGTCACAACCTTCCCAATGTGCCACTTCTGAGAATTACCAGCCGCTAGCAGCCTGGTGCAGGCCACCAACATAGACCCCGAGGATCCTGTAGTCGCCTCCCGAGATTCTCCCTGACTCCACTCTCTCCCCACATCCTCAAGGCCACAGATAGAGTTGTGCTTTTCAAACAAGAGACAGTTCATGCCACACCTCGGCTAAAATCCTGCCCCTGGCTGCCTACATTTAGAGTAAAAGACACAGTGCATGTGATGGCCTCCCAGGACTTACCCAATCCATCCCATCACATATCCGACCTCCAGCCCTCCTGCTGTCTCTTCCTCCCCACTGACTAAGTCAGCCAGGGTGGCCTCCTTGATATTCCTCCAAGCTGCCCGGCATATTTCTGCCTTAGAGTTTTGGCAGAAAACTCTGGCAGAGATGGAGGATTCTGGTTATTCTTGCTCCCAGGGAGTGGTCTCCCCATCATACATTCTGACAACTCCCTCACTTCAAGTCTTTGCTCAAATGTCAACTTATAAAATCCACCCTGACTACCCTATTTAAAATCAGAACCTACCTGTACACTCCTCCAGCACTCCCAACCCAAGCCTCTTCAGTGAGCTTCACATCCTTTTCCTTAGCCCGTAGCGTCCATCAACTTGTGACAAAGCATAGAATTTATTTATAACATCCGTTTCCACACGAGAGTGTAAGGAGGGAGAAAGCATGCAAGAAGGAGCAAGCAGGCAAAGGCTCTTGTCTGATTTATTCATTGATACGTCCAAGCATAGAGAACAGGAAGATCTTTGATAAATAGTCCTAAAAAAGATACAGATGAGGAAACTAGTAGTAAAGCTCAGAAAGTTTAAGTAACTTCCTCAAGGTTCTAGAGCTAGAAGAGGGTCACAGTAGAATTCACACTTGGGGATGTCTAACTTCAAATCTCTTAGCCTCTCTGCTATCTTTTTTTTCTTCTTTGCGGTACGCGGGCCTCTCACTGTTGCAGCCTCTCCCGTTGCGGAGCACAGGCTCCGGATGCGCAGGCTCAGCAGCCATGGCTCACAGGCCCAGCCGCTCCGCAGCATGTGGGATCTTCCCGGATCGGGTCACGAACTCTCAACCACTGCGCCACCAGGGAAGCCCCTCTCTGCTATCTTAAGTCCATGCAATTCAGGATTTGTTTTAATCAGGGCCATGGAAATTCTCACTCCACTGAATAGGATCACCAAAGTGTTCTCTGTCTAGATTTATATATATATTTTCCATTTAAACAAAGGAAACAGAAGAGGGCAATTCATCATGGGTTATTGCGGTAGTTTTACAGCAATTTTAGCAATAATGACATTTAAGTAATAGTGATATTTAATGATAGCATAATAATAATAAAATAATAGCTCTTAAATGTATTGAAGACGAATCACATGCTAAACTCGGTGCTAAAATATTTCCATGTATATTTTGTGCAAAATCCTTATGAATATTCTATCAGATGAGCTTTATGTGTAACTCCACCAGGCATACTTCTCTTAGAATCGCTTTCAAAGATAAGGAAATTGATGAGAAGTGTGGTAACCATTTAATCAAGATGAGACTGGTAATAAGTTGTGAGTATGAATTTAAATTCAGGTCTAACTCCAGAATTTGATTCTCAATCCATACATGAAAATTCTGATAATTCCTTTGATAAGGGTATGGTCTATGTTCTCTCCTGGAAAACATCCCCCATTATGTCTGCCTGTGCTCATACCTTCAGAACACAGTCAAGTTTGAAACATGATAAAAATGTTTAAATAGTGTGCTTTAATAAATGGAAATATCTTCATCTAAACAATAACACAAAAAGGCAGGCTGAGCCCTTTGAAGTGGCTTCGTTGCTATCTTCCATCCAGAACAAGAGAAGGAATCAACAGCTGCAGAGTAAAGAAAGCATGAAACCCAGAGATGGAGGATTCTGTAAATGACCAATTACAAGACTATTAAGCCACACTTTCATAGCAAGAGGCAAAATATTCCATTAAACTGAAAATTCTTCTACCCCTCACTCCAAGGCCCACACAAACATTAATGTTGCATTTATTAGGATGTATTTCCTGTGCTCTATCAACTTGACTTTCAGCAACTGTATTAATACAGTCCTTTCGCTTTGCACATATATCTGAATGATGGATTCCATTACTGGAGTTTTGTAGAAAGAGTGGAGTGAATGAAGTAAAGTTTGGGAAGAGCCATCATAATCCATAATGATGGGCACTGAATCAGGACAAGAAGAAACCTCTCTTCTCATTTATTTGAATGAAAATTCTACTATATATTTATTGCCTCTGTACAGGGCCATCTGTTGAATAGTGGAAAACAAGCATCTTTCATTTGGAGGTAGGATTTGTGTGCTCAAGTTTCTATGGGCCTGCAGAATTAATCTTGTTTGAGAAATGAAATAAAATGTAATTTCTTACTGTAAGTAGATGTGGTTAAGCAACTGGCAACTTTGATGTCTTTAAATCACTGCAGTTTCAGGGTAGGCAAATCTATAATTATTTCAAGCACTTCTTTATTGGCGCAACAATTGAGCAGTGTACATAGTGGTCAACAACCTGGGCATTGTCAGACGACTCCAAGTTTGAATCTAGACTTTGCCACTCACCAGCTATGTGACTTTCAGCTATGAGAATCACTTTCTTCAGCTTTACAGTGTGGATTATTATATGCCCTTTGCAGAACTACTGTAAGAACTAAATGTATATGGGCACAGTGGCTCACAGTAAGGGCTCAAATTAGTACTGTGGTCACTACTAGTAGCATTGAAAAGAAATTAGAACTTCTATTCTCATAAAGTGGGATATGTGTCCCTTTTCATTGTAATTTCATATCATTTTACTTTTGACCTTATAATTTAATAGCTCGATCCAACAAACATTTAGCAGTAAATATAACTGAAAGAAGATTACCTGTCAAACATGAAATACTGTAGCATCAAGTGTGCTGGCACAATACTCTTCTCAGATAATTAACCTGTAAAAATATGTTATTGTCTGCTTTTTAATTAAGCACATTGAACATATATATTTACTGTGCCAATTGGCGAAAGGTCCATTAATTAATCAGTCTAACTATATGCTGCATAAACGTCTTCTAAACATAATCGTATATGTATTTTATTTGTTGGGAAAATGTGTTTGAGATTGTTCTTTTCTGCCTATTTAAAGTAAAAGAGGGTGAGAAGTAGAGTTAGGCTTAATGTACTTTGTACTCCATTATGCCATGAAAATGCTTCTGTGCCCTGGAGACAACAACAAAAGATTTGCTTTAATGACAAGAATCAAGTATGTTCTAAAGCTTCCAGGAAGGAGGCATATAGGTTGCAGTTTATATCAGAAGTCTTTGCTCTCTCTCTCAACTGCGTCTAGATGGGAAAGATGTGGTCACAAATGCTTCAAGGTGACATAGTAAATGTTGGAAAAGAGGGGGGTAGGAGGCAGAGTTTTGAATATCTCAAACCTGAGCTAGAAGGATTTTATTTAAAGAAAATAGCGGATATTATTTTTCACTTAAGGAATGCCACTCAGCAAACCTGACATTAATGTAGGAAATTAGCTCTTTTAGCTACGATGCTTTCAAATGCACATGGCTGAAAACAAATTCAAAATAGTCAAAGGAAATTTAAAAACAAAAACCAAACAACGACAACAACCTCAACAAACAAGTACTAGAAATTCAGGGATGCAGCCATATTCAGATACAGTTGGATCTGGAAGTTCGTTCCAGAGTATCAGCAGGGTTCCAGCTCTCTCTCCATCGCTCAGCCCTGCTTACCTCTGCAAGACTTTATTTTACAGAAAGTCTCTTCTTGTGCTGGATGGTAACTGGGAGTCCCAGAGTCATATCTCCCCAGCTTAGAAATTCCAGAGAGAAAAGACAATTCTTCCATGTTTCTCTGAGAGAAAAGTCCTGGGGAGGAGTCTGATAGACTTAGCCGAGGTCAGATGCCTACCCATGAGCCAATCACCTGCTTTACTGGAGTTCAGTCCCTGGGCGACTCATCCCCGGGGCCCGTGAGGAGGCAGGATGGCATTATCTGGCAGGTCTCCAGAAAAGCCTGCTGTTTTTGTAAGATGAAAGGGGAGAGGACATGGATAATGAAACCTGTATCTGCTTCTGTAAAATCCACAGAATCTTACTCCCTGCCCTGTGTCGATGACCATGCAGTAAGCTGACCCAGGAGGTCATTTTTCCCACAACAGTCTTTATATATATGACTAAGGAACACACTGGTAAAAGAATATGGGAGAAAGTCTGAGTATGACAAGTCAGCTAGACTGATATTAACTAAAAAAGCTGTGTGAAAATATCCTTAAAAAGTTGCCCCCAACTCACTCAAAGTCCAAAGTTGGAGCTGGAAATACAATGTCATGGAGTTTGGATAAGAACAGGTTTTCTCCAAGCTGAACTATGACACAGAGATTAGAGGCTTCTAGAAACTATACTTTTTCAAAGAAAAAGCATCACATGAGAAAAATGAGGCCTAGAAAAATTAAATGACTTAAGGTAACATAGCTAATTAATGGCAGGACTGAGACTAGAGTATACTTTGTGTAATTGGCTATGGTCTTTTTTGTTTGCTTTTGTTATCACTTCAAAACGAGACAAACTTAAAGAAAGGAAACACAACCAAGGCTCAGTGGTTGGAAAAGAGATGGATGTGAACGCCCACTTGTTTCTTACGTATAAAGTTACCCCTCGCAGTGTTTTGGAGGAGAAAACGCTGGCTCTTCCCAACGTTGGTTACATACACAAAGATTCCAAAGACAAGACAAGTGCTTTGCAAACAAAGTAACTAGAACCAGCTCAGGCTTCCCCGCGCCGGGTCCTACGTTCCACGGTCAGAACCACCAACTGTATCCCCCCCGGGTAACAAAGTGATTCAGAAAAGCTAGCGTCTTCAGAGAAGGGAGAAAACTTAGCCGGGAAGAGAGTCAGGAGAAAACTTGCTCAGCTTCTTGCTGGGGTCTGAAACGATCCCAACAGAGTCCTTAAACCCCTCAGGTTTCCCCAATCAAGCACCCTCGCCTCCAACCTGGGCCACCCCAGATCTGACTATCAGAGGAAAGAAGTCTGCGGACGCACGGAGAGCTGACCACCCCACGAGAAGGACCTACGCGCGGCCGCACCCACTCACCCGCCGCTCCCCGGGAGACTGGAGACCAGCGCGGGGTCTAGGTCCTGGGCGTGGCAGACTCGTCCCTCTCCGGGCCCAGCTCCAGCTCACCTCGGCGCGGCCCGCCTGGGCGCCGCCATCTTGACCGGAAAGGGGGCCTCGCGCCGGAGGCCCCTGAGCGGGCGCCCTGAGCGGAGCCGGAGCGCCGGGGAACCCCAGGTCGGCGCCCTACGTCCCCCGCGCGCTCGCGCCCCGTCCACGAGCGACGAGAGTCCCGCACGCAGCGCCCTACCCAGGCTTCCGCGGAACCGACGCCCCGCGCAGCCCGCACCACGGCTCAGGCGGCGCCGAGGGCGGCCCGGGCGGAAGAGCGGGCGCGGGGCACGCGCTCGGTAACCTGGCAACGCGGAGCAACCCGGCGTCTCCGGCGAACCCCAGCCCTCCACCACGAGGAAGCACGGACCGCCGCACCCGCCGCCCAGCCCGCGCCGCCCCTCGGTCGTTCCGCCCGCCGCTGCCCGCTGGCTATGGTCTTTTAAATCCATGATACAACGTCTGTATGTAACAAATCTGTTAAACCCTAAATGTTTATGATATTCAAGTAATCCATTATCTGAATTATTCTTGAAGATAAAACATCCAAAGACTTCTTAATTGTATGGGTATACATACATAAAATACACGTGGAGGTAACTTCAAATATAGTATGTGCCTGTCTCTAATTCCTTCCCTCTCCGCTCTTGTAAAAAAATGCCCCTTTAAAAATTGCCCACTCACCATCTGTTAGGTAAATTTGCTGAAACACAGTAAATGTGGAGACAGAAATTGTTATAGAGACTATTCCAAATGGTACCGACACCTGTATTTATGAAATTTTTAAAAGGGTAAGTTAGAGTTGATTTAAAAAAAAAAAAATCCCACTATAGTAACACCACATCATCCTAGGTGCCCAGTTCTATCCAATTACATAAGATGGAGAAAGAGAGAGAGAGAGAGAGAGAGAGAAACAGAGAGAGAGAGGAGAAAGAGAAAGAAGAAAGGAAGAAAACCAAGTACTTATGTATAAAATGTTGCTCCCAAAGTTTGAGATTATACTCAAGCATCAATGAACAGAAGGAAAACACTTACAAATTTACAAATGTATTTCATTTATGGTATGAGGGACACAGGTTTAGATTTGCAACACGCTCCCACAAGGGTCAAATTGACCACTTTTTTCTATCTAGTTGCTCTTGAGAGAACAAAACAATTGAAACAGATGCCATTCAATTCCAAGTCTATAGCTTAGACCATGTCACTGCACATGAAATATTGTTCATTCAGAGTCAGCACATAGCAAGAGTAATTTATACTCTCAGAGTGTTTGCTCTCAAGTCAATAGCAGAGAAGCCTTGACTAAAAACGTTCCCATTAATTGCCATTGTAATATATCTTACTTATAGCCCATGAAACAGTGGTCAGGGGAGATTTATTCTTTGGACACCATATTATATAATCTCTCCACTTTAAGCCATCCCCCACTCGGCGATTATTTTTTAAATATGTTACTCGTAGTCAATATTAATTTACATTTAATCTTTATTAGCATTAGGAGAGTATTATTTTGTACAGGCTCAGAAACAAATCTCCCGAAATTCCTCCCTGATGCTCCCTTCAGGCTGAAAATGCATTGCAGGGTGGCTGCAGTGACTTACTTCTAGTTGGCAGAGCCCTGGCCACACACTAATTTCATTAGCCTCAAACTCCTGGATTTGAAAGATCCACTGAATATGATTCCTGTCCTCTGACATGTCACTTACTAACCAATTCAGTGTGCATACAGAGGAGAGAAAGGACTTGCTCAGCTCTGGCCCACCGGCAGGCAGGTGAGAATTCCCAGTCAGAGACACTGTTTACATCTGAGTGGTCATTCTTGCCCGGGTCCTCATTTTCAGGAAGGAACTTCAATCCAGGCTTTGCTGGCAGCTGCAGCATTTGTTACATCCATTACTAGCTCCTTGTTCCTTCTTGCCCCCCAGTGCTTAGCATCCCCCATTTCAGTCACTAAGTCTTCCTTCCCCCAGCCTAGAAGCTTACCTCACCATAAATTTTTATCTCAAATGATAGGTTTGGCACATTCCCCACAGCAACCCACAGGGACTGGGGAAAAGAAAACTCAGATCTCTGGAGAGCTAAGAATTCAACCATTTAGAGGAGTTTCTTTTATACAGGACGGTCTTCATTGAGCTGAACCCTGCAATCCCAGAGAAGATTCACCTACCCGTTCTTTTCTTCTTTCCCTAAAGTGACTGTGTCTTTGAACAATGGGTCTGTGTTCCACTATTCTCTCTATTCATTTTGCAGGTTTACAGAGGCTGGGAAACTGGGGACTGGACTTATATGCCAGGGGCTTCTAAGATCACACGCAAAAATAAGGCTATGGGAAGAGATTGTTGGAATCTATCTCTGTATATTTGAACATGGGCAGTGGTTAACCAGGATGCTCACACCAAGCTTATATCCAGCTTGCAGCACAAGCTACAAGTTGGTGCATCCCTCCTACTACCAGCCTCTTCTCAATAAATGCAGGTGAAAACTGGGGGCTCTTTTCCCTCAGCTGTTCAATCCAACATGAATAGCTGCAATTTGCAAATTAGAGGAAAATGACAGTGTTTTCTCTGAATGGTTTTGGTCCCAACCCACACTGCTAATGTTGGCATTCAGTTCCTTTCCTTCCCAGCCCAGGGAACGGGGGAACTAAGCATAAGGCAAGCGTTCTCTTTTCTTGCAAGTGCCTCAGATCCACACACCAGAGAAGGAATCAGCTCCCCCTGGAATCTTTTTCAGCAAACACAATCCTTCAGCCTAGTCGGCAAGCTCTCTCTTGACTTTAAGATTTCACTCTTTTTTCGACAGGCAGGCCCATCTGCAGTACTGCCCAAGCTCCAAGTGAAGGCACCAAAATAATTTTAAAAATGTCAAACAGCAAATGTGCCTTCAACCCCCAGAGCTCCAGTAAAACTACTGTGAGTTGCCCCTGTGGTTCTCAGGTGACCTCTGGCCTCATCCTCCCTGCAGCGCTGCCTCCTCAGGTTCTCTAGTTTAAGCTCAGAGGTAAAGGAAGTGCTTCTGGGTTTTGCTTACAACAACCCAGGCTCTTCCTGAAAGCATTACCTCAAAGTGAAGGCTGCCCAGAAGCACTTTTGGCCTTGCAAACATCTAGAGATCTCCATGGTGGCATACTCAAGAGGTGCTAGAGATGCTCAGAGGCTCAGAGGGGCCATACCAGGCTGCAGCTTTAGACAGGCACCCCTCCTTCTGGCACAAACACAAACTTCATACTCCTGGGTGCTGATGTAGTGACAGCTTGAATCACAAGGAGTCCCCTCCAGAAACCCAACATGCTTCAGGAAAGACACTTGAGAGGGAGCCAACTTTTTAGCTACGGGGAGCATAAGGGTCAGCCAGAACATCTGGAGAAGGGACTAACTGAGCTTGGGTCCTACCAGGCAGGGAGAGAGCTGTGCATTAGGAAAGGATCACTTCAAGACAGAGATGAACAAAAAACTTGGATATAGGGGTAGAGAAGGAAAAGAGAGGCAGAAATTGAAAGGGAGAACATAAAAACAGAGAGACAAAAAAAAAAAACAGCAGGGAGAAAGAGACACAAGGAGACACACAGGAAGAAAGACAGAGAAACAAGAGAATCCATAGTCACGCAGACCCTGAAACTCAATTTCTTCATCCAGAAGCCATCCATCTATACCCAGGGCGGCACAGGAGCCGTGGGGCCGAGGCTGCGGGAGCAGGCGGTGAGAGAGCACTGCAGCACCGCCCACGGCTCAGCTGGCCCGATCCGCCGTCCTCGCATCTTCCGCCGTTGCCCGCCTGCACCCGGAGCTAGAGGACCGCCCGGCCTTGCTCAGCGCACCCTACTGCCTCCCTCCAGGCGCCTTCTTGTCTGGCTCTGAGAATCGTCCTCAAAACCCAGGACTGGGGTTGGGGGCTGCGTTAGGGAGGTCGTGGGAAAGGATGGGCACAGGGTGGGTGCAGAGAAAGCGATTGTGCTTCGCAGTTAGCATGAGCTCACCTCTGGGCTGTGAGCTGGCAGGAGTAGAAAGCTGATCGCCCGGCTCCTGCCAGTGGCCAGATCGCAAAGGCAGTTTAGACGGTGCAAACAACTGCCCAGAGCAAATCACCTGGGGGCACGTCTGCGGGTGGCTTCTCCCCCCTTGAGGACAGTCCCCACGCCTTCCGCCCCATGCCCTCGCAGAGACAGGTTACAGGTCGGGAAATCCAACCCGAGCGAAATGGGCAATTCACGTCCAAATGTAGGTGAAGACCTAGCCTTCGGTTTAAGAACTGCCTCCCTAAGCTCTTCTCGAAAATTTCCAAGGCAGCTGCAGCTTGTCGGGCGGCTTGGGGCAGGGAAGCTGGGGAGTTGAGAAATGCCTAGTTTCTAGGCGTCTTCTCATCTTTCCTATTCCTTGCGCCTAGGTGGCTCTCACAGGAGCCCGGCACTTTTACAAGCCTGCTTTGGAACCATATTTCACTCGAATGCAAACCCATTTAAATCATCGCCTTGTTTTTCGGAGACTGTTTCTTCTAAATGGGGCCATAAATCCAGAATGTCAAGCCGGATGGAGTGGAGCGCGGACAGGGGAGAGATGGAAGGGAAATGAATCAAGCAGGGAAAGTACCTCCTCGGGTGAGGTGGGAGGGATTCGGCAGGATCTCCAGGGTGGAAATGAGCGAAGGCTGACCAGACCCCGCACCCCTAGAGTCCAAGCCAGCCTTCAGGATAAAGAGCGCGGGGAGCTACGGCGCGCTCTGCCCCGGAGGGAGCGCCCCCCTACCTGGAAAAGCCTCAGGATGTTGGCTACCATGATGGAGACCGAACTCCCCGAAGCCCCAATCACTCCAACTACTTTCTCGGGCTTGACGAAAACCGGAGGCTCGCCGTTGGTGCAGCGCACTTCGGAGGTGTCCTTCTGGATGAGCGCCTGGACGAAAGTGAGCGACTGTTCGAGCGCATAAGTGTCCCTGGAACGAGTGTCCAGGATCCGCGCTCCCAGCGTCACGTTGGGCAGCAGGTTGGGATCGCTGTTGATCTGGTCCAGGGCGTAGAGCATCGCTTCCAGCCTGTGGATCCCGTTCTCCCTCTTGATGTCGCCGCAGGGCACTCCGCTGGGACCCTTCGCGTGCACCGGGAAGAGCTCCCCGAGGGTGACGTCCCCCTCGATCCGAATGGAGTGCGGGGCGTACATCTCCTGGCCGCGCGCCGCCGCCGCCAGCGCGCACAGAAGCACCTCCAGCACGCAGCAGGGAAACTTCATCAAAGTCAGGGCGCGGAGCAGCTTCCCCAGCTGGACCGTGCTGCTCCCGCGGCTGCGGCGGTGGCGGCGGCACTGGAGGGGACGGTGGCGGGCCCGCGGGAGTCCTGGCCCCTTGGGGTGAGCTCCTCCGGTGAAGCCCAGGGTCTCCTGCGGGCGAGGAGGGTAGGGGCGCCCGGGGAAGGGCAGCCGGCGAGGGTGGGGGGTCCCGTGGCGCCTGCGAGCTTGGGGCGCCGTGCGCTCTCGGGTTCCCCGGCCAGCGCGCCGCGCTCGAGCTCGCGCTCGGTGGCTTGCAGCTCGAGCTCTCCAACAGCCCAGCACTGGGGAGAGAGCGAGGATGGCTATCGCTTTAAATGCGCATTCGGCTCCCTCTCCTCCTCCGCCCACTCCCTCCCACCCTCGCTCGCTCTCAGGCTCTCCCCACCCTTCCCAGCGCCCACCCTCCCCACGGTTTTGCAACATCACGCAGGGAGGGGCTGCGTGCTGAGGTAAGGGGGGAGGGAATGGGTGGGCGGCTGTGGGGCGGGGGGAGTACCTCCGATTGGGAGTTTCGAGGTCCCCAGGGAATCTGGGGATTGCAGGTCGCAGGCAAAGGCTGAGCTCCTGCTTCGGTCTCACTGTAGAAGCCGCTCGCTCGCCCGCCTGCACCCACACGCACATTCTAGGCACAGGGTGGCATCAGCTCCGGACAGGGCGGTTCTAGCTGGGGCTGACTGCTTCCAACCCTGAGGTCCGGAGCCGGGGCTGTCAGCGCCGGGAGAATGCGAGGTAGTCGAAGGTGATGCCGCCAAGCATGAAGGGTAGTAGGGAGACCCCAGTCTCTACTGCTAATTCGTCTGTGCCAGTTTTTCCTAAGAAAAACACACATACACACAGGAGCCTGATTTATGACCTAAAGAACCTTTAGGCAGAGACTTCTCCGGGGCCAGGCACTGGGCTAGCCTGTAGGGAAAGACGCCAACAAGAAATGCTGGGAATGGAAATGCATCTTTGGTCTTCAGGGGTTACTGTGGCCGGAGCCGGATGAAGTAACCCTGGTCTCCAGTAAATCTGTGGCGGATTCGCTCCTTTTCTTCCTTTCATCGCAAGAGATGGAACAACTGAGAACTCTGCAGAGCGCACTTTCTTCTCTGGCGCTGACAGGTGTAAGGCTCCCTCCTACCCATTTCCAGAGATGCTTTTGGGCTGATGTCAGGTTTCCTCGGGCAGGAAATAGCAAGAAAGAGGTGACAGTAGGAGGAGCAGACAGAAATCTCCCCATCTATCCAGTGATCCAGTGATCCATTCTTTTTTTTTTTTTTTTTTTCTGGCTGAAGATTTGGGGGGTTTGGGGAGTGGAATCAGGATGCCAGAGCAGGTAGTAGTGCAGTTAGGAAGCTGTTTTTCAAAGGTGTCCCCTCCTGCAGGTCCAGCCCAAACTTGGCCCAGCAACAAGTGGCCCTAGTTCCTACACAAGGAAGGGCAATGTATCTGCCCTTGGTGCCCACGTGTACTGCTTATGGTGGTCTCTACTCTTGCTGAGCCTTTCCGTTGGAGGGCAGCGAAACTGTCTTATACAGAATTGAGGGCGCAGAGAAAACCAAAACAAGACTATACTTTCTG
This sequence comes from Leucopleurus acutus, assembly GCF_964270905.1. NCBI lineage: Eukaryota > Metazoa > Chordata > Mammalia > Artiodactyla > Delphinidae > Leucopleurus > Leucopleurus acutus. The sequence goes on along the minus strand of NW_028138682.1, from coordinate 48,188 downwards.
TTGTAATGTTAGTGTACTAAAGAAAAATGTCCTTGCACATAAACAAAACAACACACACACACACACACCCCCCTAAAAAGTCAGAAGTTGGGAAGTTGGTTGTCTCTTCCACCAACCACCTGTATGACCTTGGCACTTCTGTTCCTGTGCCTGAGTTTTACTTTGCCCATCTGTAAAATGATGAAATTGAATTGAATGTTTTACAGGTTAACTTTTAACTTTCAAATCCTCTGTTGAAATAGGCTATGCACCTTTGGCCATGGTGTTGTTTTTAGACCAATATCCTTTGTTGCTTTATGTGTAGGGCACCCGTTTTTTGATACCCAAACAACACTTCAAACATTTCCTGGTACAGAGGATATTTTTTTTCTTGTTGACCACCCATTTATCGTCCTTCTAGGGAGAGTCCAGTCCATCATTTTCTTTTCAGACATGCCCCTCCTCCAGGTTTCAATACTTAAGGTTTGAGGAGGAAAAAAACCTTCTGGCTACAGTGTTCAAGGAAGGGAATAGAGGCTAACAAGAGCTATGCAGGGCTAATCCCTGGAGTTCTGCTGGAGTAACGAGGGTGATGACATAGGGTTACCACTGTCCAATAGACAATCCGTGCCAGAGTTAAAAGAAAAAGGAGCCTCCTTCCTCTAAATGCTTTATGTATATCTTTTGGACAATGTTACACTATTTGATTTTGTAAAAACATACCATTTTACTGCCATCTTCAAGAAAAGTGATGTAAAAGCTATGCGAAGCTACCCCTGTATACAATGTGATCATCCATCACTCATAGATGTGATGCCCTGCTATATAAGTGCACACCTTGTGCAACCTTATGCTGTGATGCGCCCGCCCCTTCCAGCCAGCCCTGGAGCTGCGAGCGTATAAGCCCGCAGCTGTGCCAGAAGCTCCCACATAAACAGGGAAATATTTGAATCCCATAATGAGAGATACCAGAGAGGAGAAAAGGCAGAGAGAAGAAGGGGTGGGGAAGAGAGAAAGGGACCTGGTTAAAACATGTGAACTCCTGGATCCACATGTGCCTGAAAGATTGCCTCTTTTTTTTCAATTATATAGTATTTTATTTCTGTTGTTTGAAGTCAAAATATCCTCTTGTAACTCACCTATTCTGCTATTCAATACATTGGATCAAAAAGGCTGGAACAAGTGAAATAGATATCCTGTTAAGGCAGCATTAGCTAATTTGGAAAGGAGGAAAGAAGCAAAGCAATAGAAAGGCATCCTTGGGAACACAAATACTGTGATCCTAGTATTTAGGCATCAGTACCTCAGGCTATATTTGATAGAGACTGTATCCTTATTTAGTTTTTAATTTAAGGCTATTTAGTAGGCACTTGGTGCCAAAAAATATATTTGAAGAGCTGTGTTACAAGTAATAACACTTGATTTTTTACCTGCCCATGTGAGGATCTATGTTCTCCTCTTCCATTTCCAGGTCACAGCTTGCAACTGCTCAACAAATAGTTCTTGGCTGACTGTTGAATGTTGCCTTGTTCTGTGTTCTCGCTTTGCTCTACTCATTCTCCCCAAACATCTGGCAGCAATCATTATCTTCTTTTTGTTGCAGTCATCTGTGTGCATGTTTTATTTCCCTTGCTAAGCTGGAAGATCCTTGAGGGTAAGGGGCTAGGTATTATAAGGGGCTAGGTATTATTTTATCTTTTTACCTCGGACAATGTTCAGAATGGTGTTTTGTACCTAAGAAGCACTCATGTGTTGAATGAATCAGAATCGGTTAGCCATTCCCCACTGTCTTTATCTCACAATAACAGAAACATAAAGTGGGCAGAGCAGAAACGACGGCAAATAAATTGTCCTCTCAGTCACAGAATGCAGTTTCTAGAACTTAAAGAATAATTAGTAGATTTTGAAATAATTTTGTTTTACAAAAATTTCATAAGATTGAAATACTCTAACCTTAAAGCTCTCAATCAACTCTAAAGGAGGGCTTTAATTGGCTCTTCCTGAGTCAAGTGTTTATTCCTGGGCCGATAACTGGGGCCATTGTCATAATAGAAAGTGTGATTTGTTACCAGAGAAAGAGGAAAGTGACGCTGGGCTTGCAAGATATTTATATCTTCAGCCAGAGTGCATAGGATCTGGAACTTAATTGGTGACGCAGTTTTGTTTGAGATTATATGAATGAAAAATCTATGTGTAAGGGTGATTAATCTAAAACTTGGCCAGTCATTGTCCTAGTGTCATATTAAATTGCAGGAGAATCTAGTTTTAGGCACAAAGATCATAAATATAAAATGTGTTCCCAGGCTTGGTTCTGTGTAGTCAGTAATCTATACTCACCCAGTCATTAATAAAAATGAAAGTTAAGGACTCAGTCCTAACTTATATGCTTAGCATTGTATTTTGTTAACAATCTCAGTTTTATTTTCTTTGTTCTCCCCTGCCCGTCATCTTCTGCAGAAAATAATGTCTCCACTTTCAATTCCCTGTCTATTTAAATCCGATTTGTAATTTATGAAGTTGTCCTCCTTAAGGGCTGCTGCTTCTGCCACAGTAATGTACTCTGGCCATTATTATACTCTTCCATCTTTCATGTAGGTCTCCATCCATAGGTTTTGTTTTCATAGCTTTTTTTTTTTTTTGGCGGTACGCGGGCCTCTCACTGTTGTGGCCTCTCCCGACGCGGAGCACAGGCTCCGGACGCGCAGGCTCAGTGGCCATGGCTCACGGGCCCAGCCGCTCCGCGGCATGTGGCATCTTCCCGGACTGGGGCACGAATCCGTATCCCCTGCATGGGCAGGGGGACTTTCAACCACTGTGCCACCAGGGAAGCACTATACTTATGATTTTATATTTGCTTATTTACTTTTGTCTCCCCCCTCAGCTCAAGAGAGACTATATTCATCTGTGTTAATCACTGCTGTATTTCCTGAACATGCCTATAAATCATACTGAAGAATGGTGCCTGAAATTTGGTAAGGGATCAATCAATTTTCTTGGCTGGATGAAGAAATGTGTTCATAAATTAATGAACAGATCTTCGGGGCTTCTGACTTGAGGACTAATGGGAAGAGGATGGCAAATGTTTGGGACAGGGTACTGCAAGAAGTAGTATTTGGAGTACTCTGATAGCTATCCTAACAGATAAGATTGTGTTCATTTAAGTAGTTTTAATGAGAGAGCTGGGAACTAGGGACACACAGCATTAAGGTTTTTATAATGCATTCTGTAGAGTTCTTTTTAAGTCTGTACAAATATCATTGAAAATATATGCATACATATACACCTCTGTTACTTTACTTAGTGCTTTACAAGAGCCCCTCAAGGAAGGGGTAGTAGCAACTCTCAGTATCCTTCCTTTATGATGAGCTTAATTTATTCAAAGTTACATCATAATTTATTTGTAACTGTGAAACTAGACTTAGTTATTGAATAGACCGTCCCTAGAAACGTATGACATTAATAAAACCAACAAAAATTTGTTCAGTTTCCAATGACAGACACACTACAGACTCAATTATGGGCCATCCAGTTTAATGAAGGGAAGAAGTGATTTAACAAATATAGAGCAAACAGAATATGAAGTTTTATCCTCCATTAATATTAGTAACGGATAGTGTGGGCTCCAACGCCTTCAAGATAGCTTGAGACCATCATCTCTGTGTCATGGGCAGGGGGATGTTCAGCCAGGATGTCTTTCACTGTCACTGAGAAAAATTTCCATAATATATAATGATACCTACTGAAACTGATATGGGGCATTCGGGTAATAAGGAATCCGTTAGCATATTTTTCTGGAAGCCTTGACTACAAAATGAAGACAGTAGATTTGGACACTTTCAGCCATGAAGAAGTTGTTTGGATATTCATCTTTATGCCTAATGAAATAAGCTTATTTCATCTCTGCAGCTTCCCATATACCATTTTCCCACCTCTGTTTTATGTTTGGAAAGACTTTTAGAAATTGAAAGTCAAGTTAAAAAGTGAGTGACAACTTAAATGATATATGGAATATTTTGCTGACTTACAAGAGCATGCAGAATTAAATATGACCCAGTTCAAATGTTTATTTTAACGTGTATGTTGAGGTGGAATTTTCAAGGTGCCAGAAAATGAGAATTCACCTTCCAGTGTGTGTTACCAGCTCTGTTCATTGCACAGAATCATCTTCATAAAACATACTGTTTTCTATGTACCTGGTATATATCTCAATTAGTTTGAAGAATTTCTCAGATACCTCTTAATATGTAATGCTCCAATTCCAATCTTGCCATGTCCTGTACCAGTGACACAGCACACAGGAGTTTTATTTCTCTTTATTTCTCTGGGTTGTTCAGAACCCAATGAAAGAACAATGGAATGGGATCAAAGAGATCAGGGTTCTTGTCCCAGATTTACCATAAAATAATTGTGTCCTCTTGGGAAAATTATAGTCATTCTAGGTCCCTTTTCTTTACTTTGACAGAGCTGCACTAGATGACCCCAAGTAATATAGCACTCTTTCAGTAGTAGCTTAGATGTTATTGGTATTCTGAAACAAATGAAGACAATGACACATGGAGCTGTGCAACATCTCTGTAACTCTGTTGTCTTAGAGTTGCCTCCATTTTACAGATGATAAGATGACTGTGCATAGAAGTAGATGTTTGGAACCAGCAGTTCCAAAGTAAGTGGAGGTAAACCGCAAATTTCCTTCCTTCCTGAAGCTCACTTAGCCAAAACATAGGCTTCTGAATATTAAGCTGTAAAGCATATTATCAGTACATTTTAAAAGAAGCTGTTCTTCTAGGATTTCCAATTAATAGCAGGAGGTTTTGAAATTCTTAAAAGATCATCTAATTTTGTGAGATTTACAGCTCTATTTTCCTGTCAAGCAAGTTGTATTAGTGCCAGACAGTCATCTGAGCTTCTGGATGCTTCTCTGAACCTCTTGAAGTTTTCTTCTTGCTATCTGAAATTCATGCCAGATAAGCCTTTTTCTAGAGCGTATGTACAGACTTGTGTATTTTCATATAGGAAAGCGATGCAGTGAGTCAAGTCGTGGGTTAAGCCCTCATTCTCAGAGTGGTATTGAGCTCCTGGTGAAATATAATCATCATTTCCTCAGAATCGAAAAGCAGTTATCTCAGGTGTATAACCCCATTAACTATTTATACATTTACGTATGATACAAGTATTTATTGTACCTACGAGGTGTGTTCTCTTTGGGAAGTACAAAGCTCTTAGAGACATAGGTTGTTCATTTTTTTGTTTTCCCACAAATACTGTGACCCTTTGAGCAGGAAGGTCTATATTTTACTAACATCTAGAACCAGCAGTTAACACGGTGTCTAAGATGTAGTCAATAAATATGAAATAGGTAAATGAACACATTTTTATGTAAGGGCCAGGACATGGACAAATAGAAATTTTTCATTTTCAGTCACAAAGCAACAACAGACATAAAAATGATACCGACAACAAGTGCTACGGTCATTCAAAGAAGGCATAGAATAGATAGAAGGATCTCCTCTATGGCACAGGGAACTATACTCAATATTTTGTAATAACATCTGTATGGGGCACCTGCTCCACACCAGGCCCTATGACAGGTGCTTACATACTTTCCCTCTCCCCCATCCTATGGGGAAAGTACCTCTGCTATAGATTTAACATTTGCCTCCCCCAAAATTCATACGTTGAAATCCTAACCCCCAAAGTGATGGTATCAGGAGGTGTGGCATTTGGGAGGTGATAAGGTCATGAGGGTAGAGCCCTCATGAACAAAATTAGTGCCCTCATAAAGGAGACCCCGCAGAGGTCCCTCGACCTTTCTGCCATGGGAGGTTACAGAGAAAACACGCCAACTGTGACCCAGGAAGAGGATACTCACCGGACTGTGAATTTGCTCGCACCCTGATCTTAGACTGCCAACCTCCAGAACTATGAGAAATAAATTTCTGTTGTTCATAAGCTACCCAGGCTCTGGTATTTTGTTATAGCAGCCCAGATGGATTACGATAACCTCTGTTCTTAGGTTTCAGACCCAGAACCTCAACTTTGGAGAGGTTATGAGGACCCTAAAGCCACTCAAGCAGGCAGAGGCAGATTTGAAATTTAAATCTCCAATTCCACATGTAAGTCTATCAGACCCTGTCTCCAGACATGATGTCATGAACAAGAGCTAATGCAACAAAGAGTTTACATGCAGCAAAACAATTAGCAAACAAAGTAAGAATATAGTAGACCAACTGTTTTTGTCACCCAATAGCCATTCACCACTCTTCCAGTAGAACAGAAGCCATGCCCCGTGGGCACATTCAGCCCTGCTGTTTTCACTTCCCAGATTTGAGGGGTAGGAAATTATTATCCCTCCTGGCCATCAGCACCCTGACCTCTACCACCCACCGGGCCAGCTTCAAGAACAGCTGGATCCACCTGTTCAAATGAAACAGGTCTGCTCTCTGTGGTGTTGGCTTCTAGTTCAAGCAGCTCTCCCCACATGATAGCAAAGCTGGCTCCCAGCAGTTGCAAGCATGAATCCTACCAGCCTAGCAGTCCCAACAGATACCTTTTAAGTATTTTTTCCCCAAAGCTCCAGTTAAAAGTCCTAGGCTGATTCCAATTTGAACTGCTCTGGACAAACATTTTCTTTAGAACCAAGAAGGCTGCCAGACAAAATACAGGATGCCCGCCTCGTTAAAGCCGAACTTCAGATAAACAGTAATTTTTTTAGTAGAAGTATGTTGCATGCAATGTTGAAGACACCCTAAAAAGTCGTGGTTTTCATCTGCGGTTCAGCTTTAACTGGGCGCCCCGTGTGGGCTTTGCCGGCTGTGGTGGGCGCCGAGCGGGGTCGGCGGGGACGGTGGGGGACTGTGGCCCGAGCCGGGTTGCACACCCAGCCCACAGCGTGCAGGGAGAGAGGGGCAGCCTCGTCTCCGCTGCAGGAGCTGAGACGGGGAGAAGGGGAGCGCCCCAAAAGGAAACCAGCTGTCCCTCCCAGGAGAGAGGAGATGGCTGTTCAGCAGCCAGAAACAGCAGAGGAGCCCGAGCACAGAAGCGGCGGCCTCTGAGGACGAGGCGCACATATTTCTGGTGGGCGAGGGGCACGCGGGCCGGTCCGTGGGAAAGAGGGGAGCCCGCGCCGGCCCCTCCGCCTCCCGAGCCTGTGCGTTTCCCTAAAAGAGCAGCAGCTGTGCAAACTGACGGTTCACAGTTGTGATAAATCGCCTTAGGAAAGCACTTCGATTAAAGTCACATCTAACTAGAACGCAAGAAGTCATCCCTGAACAAATCAATTGCGAGAGGGGCAGCTCTGGGCGCGCACCCACCCCGCTGCTGTTTTGCTTTCCCCGCAGGACGAGGGCCGCTCACCGGGTCGCGGGGACAGCGCGCTGTCTCAGCTGGGGAAGAGGCACTTCCTCAGGACACATGCAAAACCCAAAGTGTGAAAGGAGGCCTTTATTCCATTCCTTTGGGGGATTTCTTAATGACGTAAAGCCCAACTTGGTTTCAGATCTGCCTGTCGTTTCCGTGACAGAACCTTCCTGGGGGGTCCACCAGCAGTGGGGTGGCCAGGCGCCACAGGGCTGTGCTCCCCTTCCCAAGCCAGTTCATCTCCATCTGTAGCATTTTCAGAGAAACTCTCGGATAGGTTTTCTCCAACAGGTTCTTTTTCCTTCAGTTTATAAAGTCATTCTCCTGCACAAAATGAACGGCCTGAAGACATCACTGAGCCTCTTTTTCTCCCAGGGTCAGGGCCAGCACGGCCCCCAGACCACAGGAGCGCAGGGCCTCACAATGGGCTTCAGGCCTTCCCCTCCCCTTCCGCCCCTCCCACCCCGCCCTACCCCTCCCCTCCTCCCCTGCAGAAATCACATCCCTTCCTCCAGACTCCCCACTTCAGCTTGACTTCCAGCAGATCTTTACCCTGCCAGTTAGTAATTCAGGACTAATTAGGTGATTGCTTTCAGTTATGGTAGCAGTTGGGGTGGGGGGGATGAAATGGCTTTGCCCCTATTCTTGTTGGAAAAATAAATTACACCCACTGTCACTTGAGATCTTATTTTCCCCCCAATCAAGCAAATTAGCAGCGTGGTTCATTTTCCCAGCATTCACTCCTGAACAGACGGCAGTGCCCTGGAACGTGGCTTAGAGCTGTGTGGTCAGTGCAATTGTTTGGGGCTGTTTGTGCCGACAATGACAGGAGACGCCTGTCTCCCGAAAGAAGAGTGGCCCTTGTCTTGCTTAGGCCAACGAGCTGCCCAGAGCGCTGCCCGCCTGGCTTCTGAGGAAGACGTACACCGCCATCTAGTGGAGATGGGGGCTCACTGCAGTGTGCTCGTTCTCCCGCCTTTCCTTCTGGCCGGTAAGAACAAGCAATAATGCTTCTTGTAAGTTCCTAAAAATAGGGGAGGTCTTATATCACCAGGAGTGAAATGTTTGCCTCAATGTCTGTAATGAAAGTGCAACCCCGTGCTTGCACAACGTCTGTCTTGTCGGTAGCCCTCTTTCATCCCGATGTTTAGGTCCAAGACAGGATCGTCATTGTCTGAGCAATGGGTATCTCTCCGAAGCTGGGTAGTTCTCCCCTGTCCCAAGTAGTGTGGGAGGAGACAGTCAGCACCTTCACAGACGCCTTCATCTCTGCAGCCTCGCCATCACTCCTCATCTCGCCCACAGCAAGCCCGATTCCAAAGTGCACAGGGTAGAGGCGTTCGAAAGTTGGCTTGTTCAACCAGGGGCATTGCCACTTCCCAGAGGGAGCCAGAAACACACCCACATCCTAAGACTCTTTTCAGTCTTGGCGTTGAGGGGGTTCCCACTCTGTCCCCTGACTACACACAAGTCAGTGTCTTTTTCCTTTCCGCTCATTCTACCTACATGAAGAGCACGTTGATCTCCCCAGTTTTAACACAGGAACCATGATTTTCCTGGGTTTTGTGTATGCGGGGGGGAGAGAATGGGAGAGAGAGCAAGTACATCCCAATATGGAAGGGCTTGGCGCCGTGGTTCTCAACCAGGGGCAATTTTGCACCCAGGAGACATTTGAAAGTGTCTTGGGACACTTTGGATGGTCACAGCTTAGGGGAGGCTAAAAGTCCTTCCATCACAGGACAGGCCCACAGCAAAGAAGCATCCAACCCCACCCAGCAGTCGTGCTGAGGCTGAGAAAGCCTGGTTTAGGCTCGCAGATATCGCCCTCCAGCAAGCCGGTTAGAACACTGATTGTCCTCAAATGGCCCACACTGCAGAGGCTGTGGATAGATAATGCATCCTCTCCCAAGTCAGTACTGACCGCCGTTTTTCTTCTTTGAGACTCTTCCATTTTAAACATAATTTAGCTGTCTCTTTGTTTTCTCTCTGCTCTGCTGAGAAGAGAAAGGATTGGAAAGGGGGAGGGGAAGGTGACAGAAAAGGAGGATTAGAGGCCTGACCTGTTTCTCTTGGAGAAGCTGGGCACATTCCTCTCTCACACGTGCTTTGTGACCGAGCAGGGTACAATTAAAAGCACAATAATTTGCTTGTTATTCAAGTCAGGCATTAGTCCAGATAATGGCGTGCTTGGTGTAGAGATGGATTTCCTTGTTCGGAGCTAAGCACAGGACTAGCTGAATTCTCCATGGAGAAATCTTGATTTGTTCAGGTCTTTCATGTTTTCTACAGAGAAGGGATTATGTCTTCCTAAAGAGGGGCGTTGCTTAAAAAGCTACAAAGTATAAGAAAAGGATTTAGGGCAGAGGGGCCTGTGGTTACGTAGCTGAGGGGTACAGGGAATTTCAGAGCCAAGGATTATTTAAAGCCATAAAGTTAAAGAAATAATTGCTTTAGGGACTTCCCTGGTGGTGCAGTGGTTAAGAATCCACCTGCCAGTGCAGGGAACACGGGTTCGAGCCCTGGTCCGGGAAGATCCCACATGCCGTGGAGCAACTAAGCCCGTGTGCCACAACTACGGAGCCTGCGTGCCACAACTACTGAAGCCCACGCGCCTAAAGCCCGTGCTCTGCAACAAGAGAAGTCACCCAGTGAGAAGCCCGTGAACCGCAACGAAGAGTAACCCCTGCTCACCACAACTAGAGAAAGCCCACGCGCAGCAACAAAGACCTAATGTAGCCAAAAATAAAAATAAATTTAAAAAAATTTATTAAAAAACATTGCTTTAGCACTACTGCATCAGTGCTGGCGAGTACACTGTAAAGGCAATTAAGCATGAGCTAATATTCATTTTACTTTGGCTAATTACTGCATGGATCCAGGAGAGGGAGGGGAAAGAAAACATGCCCCTTCCCTGGCAATCAGGGAGGACGTTGCTTTTGGTTTCTTTGCCTTATAGGCACGCTTATTAGTTGGGGTGCCCAGAATCCAGCCATCACAAGGGCCTTATTAGTTAAAACACAGGAAAATTGTTCTCTCAAGGCAGAACAGTGAATGCTCTGCTGTCCCAGTGACCAAGCAGAAGCCACTATTAGTTTTAACTCCATCGATTATTGTTAGCCAGAGAGGACATGACATACACAGTCCTGACTTCACCCATGTGCCTGCTGAGCCTGGGTCAGGGGCTCTCAACCCAGAGCAACTCTGCCCCCCTCCCCCCAGCTCCCCGCGCCCCGGACAATTGACAAGTTCAGGAGCCATTTCTGCTGTCACAGCTGGGGAAGGACTGCTGGAGTCCGCTGGGCAGAGGCCAGGGATACTGTAGGAGTATCCCACAATGCCCAGGACAGCCCACAGCAAAGAATTAGCGGACACAAAATGTCACCAGTGGCAAAAGTAAGAGGTCCTGGTGTAGACAGAGGCAATTTCCTCTCCTTGAGTAGGTGAAGGTCTTCAGAATCTTCGCTTCCTCAAATACATAATGGACAAGTCATCAGATGACCGTATTTCATGCTAACTAACACGCTTTTCTTCCCCCTTTGCTACACTGGGTATTCATTCTCCCACTTCAGGAAATCGAGTGACGCTAAGAAAAACTTGCCCTGGAAGAATGGTCCGCGGGGGGGAAACGAGACCCAAGTCGGTGCCCGCCCTCTCCTTCCCCGATTCACACACACGCACCCAAGAGAGAAGACAGCGAGCTTCTCTGCAATCCCCTGGTTCGGAGTTTTGAGAAGTTTTATTCCCTTCTCTGAGATTACCCATTCTTCCCTGCATGAAGCATGTTCAGCGAAGTCATTTGTCCTGCAGCTTTACAGGAGTTAAGAGCCCGCAGCAGTGAAATATCCATTTCCTCCCTGGAGAATGAGGAGTCCCCCTGAGGGAGATTAATGCTCAGGACAGGAGCATCCCTGGAGCTGGTGACAGCCAAGGGGCTGTGACTCAGGACTGTCCCAGGCAGGCCATCAACTCTCTGGGAGAGCCTCAAGGATGCACTTCGCCTCCGTTTACAGGAGGTGAGGAGGGCAGAGTCCTGCAGACGGGGAGCGGGGCGCCACTCCCAGACTAGACCCTAGCCGGCACCCTGCAAGAGACAGAAAACCTCTACCCTCAGGTCCCACCAGCCCTGCTCTCCCCTTCTGTGCACCCCTTTCAAATGCGTTTTTCTGCTTTGCCCCCTCCCATTCAATCCGTTCTAGGTACAGTGGTCACGGTGATCCTGGTAAGTCCCAAGTCAGATCGTGTTGCTCGGAGCTCAAAACCCTTCAGAGGCTCCCATCTGGATTCGAACAAAAGCAGTCTTCTCCCTCTCTCCCCCTCCCCATCCCCCCCACCGTCTCTCTCTCTCTCACTCTCTCTCTCTCTCACACACACACACACACACACACACACACACACGCACACGCACACACACACACACACACACACACCGTCCCTCCCCTTCCCTCAAGCTCTTCCAGACACACTGGCACGCTGTCCCTGGCTGTTCCTAGCAGCTCCCTCCCCATAGCCTCCTGCACTTACTATTCTCTCTGCCTAGAATGTTCTTTCTCTCCATATCTACAGGGGCTGCTCTCTCCAGTCCGTCCACGTGTCCCCTTCTAATTAGGGTAGCCCTCTTTCCCTTTGATGCTTTATTGTTCCCGTAACCTGCATCATCTGGTAACATGCTAAAAACTTCCATGCTTTCATTTGCGGGTCCTTCCCTACCCCACCTCTCACTCCCAGATTGCAAGGCTCTCTGTATAATGTTTTCACAGCTGTCTATCTCGAGGACCAAGTACAGTGACTGGCTCCAGCAAGCACTCAGATATTCGTTGAAGAAATTAGGAAATGGACCAGGCTACTTAGCTTCAGAAGCTCTTTCATGGAAGTTCCCATCCCCTCCGTACCAGTTCTCAGCTAGTTGACTGAAGACTAGCACCCTGACAATGAGGCAGCGCTAAACTGTGAATGACAAAAATATTTACTGTGTCTCCGAGGGTCACTTGTGTTTGGTGTTTTATTTTTTAATAGTTTTTTAAAATAATTTTTAAATTAATTAATTTTTGGCTGCGTTGGGTCTTCGTTGCTGTGCGTGGGCTTTCTCTAGTTGCGGCGAGCAGGGGCTACTCCTCGTTGCGGTGTGTGGGCTTCTCAGTGTGGTGGCTTCTCTTGTTGCGGAGCACGGGCTCTAGGTGCATGCACTTCAGTAGTTGTGGCACACGGGCTTCAGTAGCTGTGGCTCGCAGGCTCTAGAGTGCAGGCTCAGTAGTTGTGGCGCACGGGCTTAGTTGTTCCGCGGCATGTGGGATCTTCCCGGACCAGGGCTCGAACCCGTGTCTCCTGCATTGGCAGGCGGATTCTTAACCACTGCGCCACCAGGGAAGTCCATGTTTGGTTTTTAATTGTAGTGAAATGCACATAAAATTGTATCATCGTATCACTTATGAGTGTAGAGTTTAGAAACGTTCAGGAGATTCACGTTGTGCGGCAGCCAATCTCCAGAACTCTTTTCTTCTGGAAAAACTGGAACTCTCTGCCCTCCAGCAACTGCTACCCCCAGCCCCTGGCACCCACCATTCGAATTTCTGTCTGTATGAACTTGACCACTCTAGGTGCCTCATACAAGTGGAATCGAGAGCATTTGTCTTTCTATGACTGGTAGGTTAGCATCATGTCCTCAAGATTCATCCATGTTGTAGCCTGTGTCAGAACTTCCTCTTTAAGGCTGAATAATATTCTGTTGTGTATACACCCCGTTTTGCTTATCTATTCATCTGTCAGTGGGCAGTTGGGTTGCTTCCACAGTTTAGTTATTGTGAACAATGCTGCTATGAACATAGGTATACAAAGTATCTTGGAAAACCTGCTTTCAGTTGTGTTGGGTATATACCCAGAAGTGGAACTGGACCATATGGTAATCCTACTTTTAATTTTGAGGAACCACCATGATATTTTGCACAATGGCTGTACCATTTTACATTCTCACCAGTAGTGCACAGGGTTCCAATTTCCTACATCCTCATCAACCCTTGTTATTTTTTGTTTTCATAGTAGCCACCCTAATGTGTGTAAGGTGGTGTCTCACTGTAGTCTTGACTTGCATTTTCCTAATGATCAGTGATGCTGAGCATCTTTTGATGTGTTTATGGGCCATTTATGCATCTTCTTAGCAGAAATGTCTAATCAAGTCTTTTGCCCATTCTTTAGCCAGGTTGTTTGCTTTGTGGTTGAGTTTTAGGAGTTCTCTGTACACTCTAGATATTAATCCCTTATCAGATATATGATTTCCAAACATCTCCTCTCATTCTGTGATTGCCCTTTTCCTCTGTTGATAGGGTCTTGATGCACAGAGTTTTAAAAATTTTCATGAAGTCCAATTTCTCTATTTTCCTTTTGTTGCCTGTGCCTTCAGTGTCATATTCAAGAAATCATTGCCAAAATCTAATGCCATTAAACTTTGGGGCACTTGTGCTTTATAAAAGGACCTTTTAATGACAAGTTCCCCAGTTTGGGGAGTTCAGAGCCCTGAAACCTAACTATAAGTGTTCCCAATGCAGAAAGTACATAAGAACCAGAGTGCTTAATCAACATTTCTGTTGGCAAGCAAGGTCCCAAGGAGCGTGTGGAAGCACAGCAGAAGTAACATGGAGGACTTTTAGGAATGTTCTCTGCCACCTTAGTTTCCTCCCTCTTTCTCCGTATATCCCTCCCATTTTTCCTTCCTTCCTTTCAGATAACATGTCTGGGGCAGGATATGGTGAAGAAAATGCTTTTACCTCACTCCCCTATAACAACACTGACCACCCCATGAGCCTTGGAGAAGCAATTTGCCTAATTTGGAGAGAAAAACTCCATTCAAGCCCTGCTGGGATGCAAGTTCAAATCTGCGTGACCACAAAACCCACGTTCATGGACCCACTTGCCTCTATTGCTTTTTTAAGCTATAGGAATGCTGGATGAGGAATGTTGTCTGTTATTAACTAGAAAAACATGATCCCCCTTTGAGCCTTCATGTCATTACCTATAAGATGAAAATGGACAAGCACAGCACATTTCCAGTGTTACTTTTGAAGTTTTCAGTGCTATCTTACATGAAAATAACATGAAGAAACAGAAGCAAACCTGCCTGATTCCCCCTTATGCCTTGACTACTTGGCCTGCAGAGAGGCCTCCAAGACCCTCCTTGGACGATCCAGGGTTCAGCCCAGCACTGAGCTAGACGACCACGGGCTCCCCTTCCAGCCCAGTGAGTCTTTGCATGACTGTTTTGGGTTTTTTTTTCTAGACTCCCATTTCTTAAAAGTTTGAGAGCCAGTCACAGATCTCCATTTCATCCAAGGGCTGGCATGTCACGAGGTCACCAATATTTGTTTTATGTACTGCTAAGAGGTTAAGGGGCAGTATAATTTCAGAGAAAAGTTAGGTTCGCTGGAAGTCAGGAACCCCAGTATCCTGCCCTTAAACACTCGAATGACCTTGAGCAATGAAAGGTCTCCAGACCTTCATTTCTCATCTTCAAATGAGAAGACAAATTGGACAACATCACTGTTTCCTAAAGTGTGGTGTGTACACCACTGTGGAAAGTAAGCAATAGGTAGAAAAAAGTTAGGTGCTTTTATCTTATGTATATATCTATAAATACTTAAATAGCCTCTCAGCTCTACAGTATCTTAGCTATTATTGCTACAGCAAGGCTGAAGTCAGTGACACACACACAAGCAAGACCCAATGCTAGTACATGCGGTGAAGGTATCGCACCTTCAGGAATTGTCCTTTCCACCCAAACTGTCCAGAAAGATTGACACCGATGAAATGGATCGCTATTGTGGATCCTCATATACCAAATTCCCATGAGCTTTGCTGAGAAGACCTCAGCAGTGCATCAAAGCATCCCTTTGATGCAATGTGAATAAGGTTTAAAAAAGTTATTAATGGGGGAGGCAAATGTTAAATCTATAGCAGAGGTACTTTCCCCATAGGATGGGGGAGAGGGAAAGTATGTAAGCACCTGTCATAGGGCCTGGTGTGGAGCAGGTGCCCCATGCAGATGTTATTACAAAATATTGAGTATAGTTCCCTGTGCCATAGAGGAGATCCTTCTATCTATTCTATGCCTTCTTTGAATGACCGTAGCACTTGTTGTCGGTATCATTTTTATGTCTGTTGTTGCTTTGTGACTGAAAATGAAAAATTTCTATTTGTCCATGTCCTGGCCCTTGCATAAAAATGTGTTCATTTATCTATTTCATAATTATTGACTACATCTTAGACACCGTGTTAACTGCTGGTTCTAGATGTTAGTAAAATATAGACCTTCCTGCTCAAAGGGTCACAGTATTTGTGGGACAACAAAAAAATGAACAACCTATGTCTCTAAGAGCTTTGTACTTCCCAAAGAGAACACACCTCGTAGGTACAATAAATACATGTATCATACGTAAATGTATAAATAGTTAATGGGATTATACACCTGAGATAACTGCTTTTCGATTCTGAGGAAATGATGATTATATTTCACCAGGAGCTCAATACCACTCTGAGAATGAGGGCTTAACCCACGACTTGACTCACTGCATCGCTTTCCTATATGAAAATACACAAGTCTGTACATACGCTCTAGAAAAAGGCTTATCTGGCATGAATTTCAGATAGCAAGAAGAAAACTTCAAGAGGTTCAGAGAAGCATCCAGAAGCTCAGATGACTGTCTGGCACTAATACAACTTGCTTGACAGGAAAGTAGAGCTGTAAATCTCACAAAATTAGATGATCTTTTAAGAATTTCAAAACCTCCTGCTATTAATTGGAAATCCTAGAAGAATAGCTTCTTTTAAAATGTACTGATAATATGCTTTACAGCTTAATATTCAGAAGCCTATGTTTTGGCTAAGTGAGTTTCAGGAAGGAAGGAAATTTGTGGTTTACCTCCACTTACTTTGGAACTGCTGGTTCCAAACATCTACTTCTATGCACAGTCATCTTATCATCTGTAAAATGGAGGCAACTCTAAGACAACAGAGTTACAGAGATGTTGCACAGCTCCGTGTGTCATTGTCTTCATTTGTTTCAGAATACCGATAACATCTAAGCCACTACTGAAAGAGTGCTATATTACTTGGGGTCATCTAGAGCAGCTCTGTCAAAGTAAAGAAAAGGGACCTAGAATGACTATAATTTTCCCAAGAGGACACAATTATTTTATGGTAAATCTGGGACAAGAACCCTGATCTCTTTGATCCCATTCCATTGTTCTTTCATTGGGTTCTGAACAACCCAGAGAAATAAAGAGAAATAAAACTCCTGTGTGCTGTGTCACTGGTACAGGACATGGCAAGATTGGAATTGGAGCATTACATATTAAGAGGTATCTGAGAAATTCTTCAAACTAATTGAGATATATACCAGGTACATAGAAAACAGTATGTTTTATGAAGATGATTCTGTGCAATGAACAGAGCTGGTAACACACACTGGAAGTTGAATTCTCATTTTCTGGCACCTTGAAAACTCCACCTCAACATACACGTTAAAATAAACATTTGACGGCTTCCCTGGTGGCGCGGTGGTTGGGGGTCCGCCTGCCGATGCAGGGGACGCGGGTTCGTGCCCCGGTCCGGGAGGATCCCGCGTGCCGCGGAGCTGCTGGGCCCGTGGGCCATGGCCGCGGGGCCTGCGCGTCCGGAGCCTGTGCTCCGCAACGGGAGAGGCCACAGCAGTGAGAGGCCCCCATACCGCAAAAAATAAATAAATAAATAAATAAACATTTGAACTGGGTCATATTTAATTCTGCATGCTCTTGTAAGTCAGCAAAATATCCCATATATCATTTAAGTTGTCACTCACTTTTTAACTTGATTTTCAATTTCTAAAAGTCTTTCCAAACATAAAACAGAGGTGGGAAAATGGTATATGGGAAGCTGCAGAGATGAAATAAGCTTATTTCATTAGGCATAAAGATGAATATCCAAACAACTTCTTCATGGCTGAAAGTGTCCAAATCTACTGTCTTCATTTTGTAGTCAAGGCTTCCGGAAAAATATGCTAACGGATTCCTTATTACCCGAATGCCCCATATCAGTTTCAGTAGGTATCATTATATATTATGGAAATTTTTCTCAGTGACAGTGAAAGACATCCTGGCTGAACATCCCCCTGCCCATGACACAGAGATGATGGTCTCAAGCTATCTTGAAGGCATTGGAGCCCACACTATCCGTTACTAATATTAACGGAGGATAAAACTTCATATTCTGTTTGCTCTATATTTGTTAAATCACTTCTTCCCTTCATTAAACTGGATGGCCCATAATTGAGTCTGTAGTGTGTCTGTCATTGGAAACTGAACAAATTTTTGTTGGTTTTATTAATGTCATACGTTTCTAGGGAAGGTCTATTCAATAACTAAGTCTAGTTTCACAGTTACAAATAAATTATGATGTAACTTTGAATAAATTAAGCTCATCATAAAGGAAGGATGCTGAGAGTTGCTACTACCCCTTCCTTGTGGGGCTCTTGTAAAGCACTAAGTAAAGTAACAGAGGTGTATATGTATGCATATATTTTCAATGATATTTGTACAGACTTAAAAAGAACTCTACAGAATGCATTATAAAAACCTTAATGCTGTGTGTCCCTAGTTCCCAGCTCTCTCATTAAAACTACTTAAATGAACACAATCTTATCTGTTAGGATAGCTATCAGAGTACTCTAAATACTACTTCTTGCAGTACCCTGTCCCAAACATTTGCCATCCTCTTCCCATTAGTCCTCAAGTCAGAAGCCCCGAAGATCTGTTCATTAATTTATGAACACATTTCTTCATCCAGCCAAGAAAATTGATTGATCCCTTACCAAATTTCAGGCACCATTCTTCAGTATGATTTATAGGCATGTTCAGGAAATACAGCAGTGATTAACACAGATGAATATAGTCTCTCTTGAGCTGAGGGGGGAGACAAAAGTAAATAAGCAAATATAAAATCATAAGTATAGTGCTTCCCTGGTGGCGCACTGGTTGAAAGTCCCCCTGCCGATGCAGGGGATACGGGTTCGTGCCCCAGTCCGGGAAGATGCCACATGCCGCGGAGCAGCTGGGCCCGTGAGCCATGGCCACTGAGCCTGCGCGTCCGGAGCCTGTGCTCCGCGTCGGGAGAGGCCACAACAGTGAGAGGCCCGCGTACCGCCAAAAAAAAAAAAAAGCTATGAAACCAAAACCTATGGATGGAGACCTCCATGAAAGATGGAAGAGTATAATAATGGCCAGAGTACATTACTGTGGCAGAAGCAGCAGCCCTTAAGGAGGACAACTTTATAAATTACAAATCGGATTTAAATAGACAGGGAATTGAAAGTGGAGACATTATTTTCTGCAGAAGATGATGGACAGGGGAGAACAAAGAAAATAAAACTGAGATTGTTAACAAAATACAATGCTAAGCATATAAGTTAGGACTGAGTCCTTAACTTTCATTTTTATTAATGACTGGGTGAGTATAGATTACTGACTACACAGAACCAAGCCTGGGAACACATTTTATATTTATGATCTTTGTGCCTAAAACTAGATTCTCCTGCAATTTAATATGACACTAGGACAATGACTGGCCAAGTTTTAGATTAATCACCCTTACACAAAGATTTGTCATTCATATAATCTCAAACAAACACTGCGTCACCAATTAAGTTCCAGATCCTATGCACTCTGGCTGAATATATAAATATCTTGCAAGCCCAGCGTCACTTTCCTCTTTCTCTGGTAACAAATCACACTTTCTATTATGACAATGGCCCCAGTTATCGGCCCAGGAATAAACACTTGACTCAGGAAGAGCCAATTAAAGCCCTCCTTTAGAGTTGATCGAGAGCTTTAAGGTTAGAGTATTTCAATCTTATGAAATTTTTGTAAAACAAAATTATTTCAAAATCTACTAATTATTCTTTAAGTTCTAGAAACTGCATTCTGTGACTAAGAGGACAATTTATTTGCCGTCGTTTCTGCTCTGCCCACTGTATGTTTCTGTTATTGTGAGATAAAGACAGTGGGGAATGGCTAACCAATTCTGATTCATTCAACACATGAGTGCTTCTTAGGTACAAAACACCATTCTGAACATTGTCCGAGGTAAAAAGATAAATAATACCTAGCCCCTTACCCTCAAGGATCTTCCAGCTTAGCAAGGGAAATAAAACATGCACACAGATGACTGCAACAAAAAGAAGATAATGATTGCTGCCAGATGTTTGGGGAGAATGAGTAGAGCAAAGCGAGAACACAGAACAAGGCAACATTCAACAGTCAGCCAAGAACTATTTGTTGAGCAGTTGCAAGCTGTGACCTGGAAATGGAAGAGGAGAACATAGATCCTCACATGGGCAGGTAAAAAATCAAGTGTTATTACTTGTAACACAGCTCTTCAAATATATTTTTTGGCACCAAGTGCCTACTAAATAGCCTTAAATTAAAAACTAAATAAGGATACAGTCTCTATCAAATATAGCCTGAGGTACTGATGCCTAAATACTAGGATCACAGTATTTGTGTTCCCAAGGATGCCTTTCTATTGCTTTGCTTCTTTCCTCCTTTCCAAATTAGCTAATGCTGCCTTAACAGGATATCTATTTCACTTGTTCCAGCCTTTTTGATCCAATGTATTGAATAGCAGAATAGGTGAGTTACAAGAGGATATTTTGACTTCAAACAACAGAAATAAAATACTATATAATTGAAAAAAAAGAGGCAATCTTTCAGGCACATGTGGATCCAGGAGTTCACATGTTTTAACCAGGTCCCTTTCTCTCTTCCCCACCCCTTCTTCTCTCTGCCTTTTCTCCTCTCTGGTATCTCTCATTATGGGATTCAAATATTTCCCTGTTTATGTGGGAGCTTCTGGCACAGCTGCGGGCTTATACGCTCGCAGCTCCAGGGCTGGCTGGAAGGGGCGGGCGCATCACAGCATAAGGTTGCACAAGGTGTGCACTTATATAGCAGGGCATCACATCTATGAGTGATGGATGATCACATTGTATACAGGGGTAGCTTCGCATAGCTTTTACATCACTTTTCTTGAAGATGGCAGTAAAATGGTATGTTTTTACAAAATCAAATAGTGTAACATTGTCCAAAAGATATACATAAAGCATTTAGAGGAAGGAGGCTCCTTTTTCTTTTAACTCTGGCACGGATTGTCTATTGGACAGTGGTAACCCTATGTCATCACCCTCGTTACTCCAGCAGAACTCCAGGGATTAGCCCTGCATAGCTCTTGTTAGCCTCTATTCCCTTCCTTGAACACTGTAGCCAGAAGGTTTTTTTCCTCCTCAAACCTTAAGTATTGAAACCTGGAGGAGGGGCATGTCTGAAAAGAAAATGATGGACTGGACTCTCCCTAGAAGGACGATAAATGGGTGGTCAACAAGAAAAAAAATATCCTCTGTACCAGGAAATGTTTGAAGTGTTGTTTGGGTATCAAAAAACGGGTGCCCTACACATAAAGCAACAAAGGATATTGGTCTAAAAACAACACCATGGCCAAAGGTGCATGGCCTATTTCAACAGAGGATTTGAAAGTTAAAAGTTAACCTGTAAAACATTCAATTCAATTTCATCATTTTACAGATGGGCAAAGTAAAACTCAGGCACAGGAACAGAAGTGCCAAGGTCATACAGGTGGTTGGTGGAAGAGACAACCAACTTCCCAACTTCTGACTTTTTAGGGGTGTGTGTGTGTGTGTGTGTTGTTTTGTTTATGTGCAAGGACATTTTTCTTTAGTACACTAACATTACAACAGAAAGTATAGTCTTGTTTTGGTTTTCTCTGCGCCCTCAATTCTGTATAAGACAGTTTCGCTGCCCTCCAACGGAAAGGCTCAGCAAGAGTAGAGACCACCATAAGCAGTACACGTGGGCACCAAGGGCAGATACATTGCCCTTCCTTGTGTAGGAACTAGGGCCACTTGTTGCTGGGCCAAGTTTGGGCTGGACCTGCAGGAGGGGACACCTTTGAAAAACAGCTTCCTAACTGCACTACTACCTGCTCTGGCATCCTGATTCCACTCCCCAAACCCCCCAAATCTTCAGCCAGAAAAAAAAAAAAAAAAAAGAATGGATCACTGGATCACTGGATAGATGGGGAGATTTCTGTCTGCTCCTCCTACTGTCACCTCTTTCTTGCTATTTCCTGCCCGAGGAAACCTGACATCAGCCCAAAAGCATCTCTGGAAATGGGTAGGAGGGAGCCTTACACCTGTCAGCGCCAGAGAAGAAAGTGCGCTCTGCAGAGTTCTCAGTTGTTCCATCTCTTGCGATGAAAGGAAGAAAAGGAGCGAATCCGCCACAGATTTACTGGAGACCAGGGTTACTTCATCCGGCTCCGGCCACAGTAACCCCTGAAGACCAAAGATGCATTTCCATTCCCAGCATTTCTTGTTGGCGTCTTTCCCTACAGGCTAGCCCAGTGCCTGGCCCCGGAGAAGTCTCTGCCTAAAGGTTCTTTAGGTCATAAATCAGGCTCCTGTGTGTATGTGTGTTTTTCTTAGGAAAAACTGGCACAGACGAATTAGCAGTAGAGACTGGGGTCTCCCTACTACCCTTCATGCTTGGCGGCATCACCTTCGACTACCTCGCATTCTCCCGGCGCTGACAGCCCCGGCTCCGGACCTCAGGGTTGGAAGCAGTCAGCCCCAGCTAGAACCGCCCTGTCCGGAGCTGATGCCACCCTGTGCCTAGAATGTGCGTGTGGGTGCAGGCGGGCGAGCGAGCGGCTTCTACAGTGAGACCGAAGCAGGAGCTCAGCCTTTGCCTGCGACCTGCAATCCCCAGATTCCCTGGGGACCTCGAAACTCCCAATCGGAGGTACTCCCCCCGCCCCACAGCCGCCCACCCATTCCCTCCCCCCTTACCTCAGCACGCAGCCCCTCCCTGCGTGATGTTGCAAAACCGTGGGGAGGGTGGGCGCTGGGAAGGGTGGGGAGAGCCTGAGAGCGAGCGAGGGTGGGAGGGAGTGGGCGGAGGAGGAGAGGGAGCCGAATGCGCATTTAAAGCGATAGCCATCCTCGCTCTCTCCCCAGTGCTGGGCTGTTGGAGAGCTCGAGCTGCAAGCCACCGAGCGCGAGCTCGAGCGCGGCGCGCTGGCCGGGGAACCCGAGAGCGCACGGCGCCCCAAGCTCGCAGGCGCCACGGGACCCCCCACCCTCGCCGGCTGCCCTTCCCCGGGCGCCCCTACCCTCCTCGCCCGCAGGAGACCCTGGGCTTCACCGGAGGAGCTCACCCCAAGGGGCCAGGACTCCCGCGGGCCCGCCACCGTCCCCTCCAGTGCCGCCGCCACCGCCGCAGCCGCGGGAGCAGCACGGTCCAGCTGGGGAAGCTGCTCCGCGCCCTGACTTTGATGAAGTTTCCCTGCTGCGTGCTGGAGGTGCTTCTGTGCGCGCTGGCGGCGGCGGCGCGCGGCCAGGAGATGTACGCCCCGCACTCCATTCGGATCGAGGGGGACGTCACCCTCGGGGGGCTCTTCCCGGTGCACGCGAAGGGTCCCAGCGGAGTGCCCTGCGGCGACATCAAGAGGGAGAACGGGATCCACAGGCTGGAAGCGATGCTCTACGCCCTGGACCAGATCAACAGCGATCCCAACCTGCTGCCCAACGTGACGCTGGGAGCGCGGATCCTGGACACTCGTTCCAGGGACACTTATGCGCTCGAACAGTCGCTCACTTTCGTCCAGGCGCTCATCCAGAAGGACACCTCCGAAGTGCGCTGCACCAACGGCGAGCCTCCGGTTTTCGTCAAGCCCGAGAAAGTAGTTGGAGTGATTGGGGCTTCGGGGAGTTCGGTCTCCATCATGGTAGCCAACATCCTGAGGCTTTTCCAGGTAGGGGGGCGCTCCCTCCGGGGCAGAGCGCGCCGTAGCTCCCCGCGCTCTTTATCCTGAAGGCTGGCTTGGACTCTAGGGGTGCGGGGTCTGGTCAGCCTTCGCTCATTTCCACCCTGGAGATCCTGCCGAATCCCTCCCACCTCACCCGAGGAGGTACTTTCCCTGCTTGATTCATTTCCCTTCCATCTCTCCCCTGTCCGCGCTCCACTCCATCCGGCTTGACATTCTGGATTTATGGCCCCATTTAGAAGAAACAGTCTCCGAAAAACAAGGCGATGATTTAAATGGGTTTGCATTCGAGTGAAATATGGTTCCAAAGCAGGCTTGTAAAAGTGCCGGGCTCCTGTGAGAGCCACCTAGGCGCAAGGAATAGGAAAGATGAGAAGACGCCTAGAAACTAGGCATTTCTCAACTCCCCAGCTTCCCTGCCCCAAGCCGCCCGACAAGCTGCAGCTGCCTTGGAAATTTTCGAGAAGAGCTTAGGGAGGCAGTTCTTAAACCGAAGGCTAGGTCTTCACCTACATTTGGACGTGAATTGCCCATTTCGCTCGGGTTGGATTTCCCGACCTGTAACCTGTCTCTGCGAGGGCATGGGGCGGAAGGCGTGGGGACTGTCCTCAAGGGGGGAGAAGCCACCCGCAGACGTGCCCCCAGGTGATTTGCTCTGGGCAGTTGTTTGCACCGTCTAAACTGCCTTTGCGATCTGGCCACTGGCAGGAGCCGGGCGATCAGCTTTCTACTCCTGCCAGCTCACAGCCCAGAGGTGAGCTCATGCTAACTGCGAAGCACAATCGCTTTCTCTGCACCCACCCTGTGCCCATCCTTTCCCACGACCTCCCTAACGCAGCCCCCAACCCCAGTCCTGGGTTTTGAGGACGATTCTCAGAGCCAGACAAGAAGGCGCCTGGAGGGAGGCAGTAGGGTGCGCTGAGCAAGGCCGGGCGGTCCTCTAGCTCCGGGTGCAGGCGGGCAACGGCGGAAGATGCGAGGACGGCGGATCGGGCCAGCTGAGCCGTGGGCGGTGCTGCAGTGCTCTCTCACCGCCTGCTCCCGCAGCCTCGGCCCCACGGCTCCTGTGCCGCCCTGGGTATAGATGGATGGCTTCTGGATGAAGAAATTGAGTTTCAGGGTCTGCGTGACTATGGATTCTCTTGTTTCTCTGTCTTTCTTCCTGTGTGTCTCCTTGTGTCTCTTTCTCCCTGCTGTTTTTTTTTTTTGTCTCTCTGTTTTTATGTTCTCCCTTTCAATTTCTGCCTCTCTTTTCCTTCTCTACCCCTATATCCAAGTTTTTTGTTCATCTCTGTCTTGAAGTGATCCTTTCCTAATGCACAGCTCTCTCCCTGCCTGGTAGGACCCAAGCTCAGTTAGTCCCTTCTCCAGATGTTCTGGCTGACCCTTATGCTCCCCGTAGCTAAAAAGTTGGCTCCCTCTCAAGTGTCTTTCCTGAAGCATGTTGGGTTTCTGGAGGGGACTCCTTGTGATTCAAGCTGTCACTACATCAGCACCCAGGAGTATGAAGTTTGTGTTTGTGCCAGAAGGAGGGGTGCCTGTCTAAAGCTGCAGCCTGGTATGGCCCCTCTGAGCCTCTGAGCATCTCTAGCACCTCTTGAGTATGCCACCATGGAGATCTCTAGATGTTT
Organism: Leucopleurus acutus; assembly: GCF_964270905.1. Lineage (NCBI taxonomy): Eukaryota > Metazoa > Chordata > Mammalia > Artiodactyla > Delphinidae > Leucopleurus > Leucopleurus acutus. The sequence continues at coordinate 23,367 of NW_028138682.1, read as the reverse complement.
GCAAGGCCAAAAGTGCTTCTGGGCAGCCTTCACTTTGAGGTAATGCTTTCAGGAAGAGCCTGGGTTGTTGTAAGCAAAACCCAGAAGCACTTCCTTTACCTCTGAGCTTAAACTAGAGAACCTGAGGAGGCAGCGCTGCAGGGAGGATGAGGCCAGAGGTCACCTGAGAACCACAGGGGCAACTCACAGTAGTTTTACTGGAGCTCTGGGGGTTGAAGGCACATTTGCTGTTTGACATTTTTAAAATTATTTTGGTGCCTTCACTTGGAGCTTGGGCAGTACTGCAGATGGGCCTGCCTGTCGAAAAAAGAGTGAAATCTTAAAGTCAAGAGAGAGCTTGCCGACTAGGCTGAAGGATTGTGTTTGCTGAAAAAGATTCCAGGGGGAGCTGATTCCTTCTCTGGTGTGTGGATCTGAGGCACTTGCAAGAAAAGAGAACGCTTGCCTTATGCTTAGTTCCCCCGTTCCCTGGGCTGGGAAGGAAAGGAACTGAATGCCAACATTAGCAGTGTGGGTTGGGACCAAAACCATTCAGAGAAAACACTGTCATTTTCCTCTAATTTGCAAATTGCAGCTATTCATGTTGGATTGAACAGCTGAGGGAAAAGAGCCCCCAGTTTTCACCTGCATTTATTGAGAAGAGGCTGGTAGTAGGAGGGATGCACCAACTTGTAGCTTGTGCTGCAAGCTGGATATAAGCTTGGTGTGAGCATCCTGGTTAACCACTGCCCATGTTCAAATATACAGAGATAGATTCCAACAATCTCTTCCCATAGCCTTATTTTTGCGTGTGATCTTAGAAGCCCCTGGCATATAAGTCCAGTCCCCAGTTTCCCAGCCTCTGTAAACCTGCAAAATGAATAGAGAGAATAGTGGAACACAGACCCATTGTTCAAAGACACAGTCACTTTAGGGAAAGAAGAAAAGAACGGGTAGGTGAATCTTCTCTGGGATTGCAGGGTTCAGCTCAATGAAGACCGTCCTGTATAAAAGAAACTCCTCTAAATGGTTGAATTCTTAGCTCTCCAGAGATCTGAGTTTTCTTTTCCCCAGTCCCTGTGGGTTGCTGTGGGGAATGTGCCAAACCTATCATTTGAGATAAAAATTTATGGTGAGGTAAGCTTCTAGGCTGGGGGAAGGAAGACTTAGTGACTGAAATGGGGGATGCTAAGCACTGGGGGGCAAGAAGGAACAAGGAGCTAGTAATGGATGTAACAAATGCTGCAGCTGCCAGCAAAGCCTGGATTGAAGTTCCTTCCTGAAAATGAGGACCCGGGCAAGAATGACCACTCAGATGTAAACAGTGTCTCTGACTGGGAATTCTCACCTGCCTGCCGGTGGGCCAGAGCTGAGCAAGTCCTTTCTCTCCTCTGTATGCACACTGAATTGGTTAGTAAGTGACATGTCAGAGGACAGGAATCATATTCAGTGGATCTTTCAAATCCAGGAGTTTGAGGCTAATGAAATTAGTGTGTGGCCAGGGCTCTGCCAACTAGAAGTAAGTCACTGCAGCCACCCTGCAATGCATTTTCAGCCTGAAGGGAGCATCAGGGAGGAATTTCGGGAGATTTGTTTCTGAGCCTGTACAAAATAATACTCTCCTAATGCTAATAAAGATTAAATGTAAATTAATATTGACTACGAGTAACATATTTAAAAAATAATCGCCGAGTGGGGGATGGCTTAAAGTGGAGAGATTATATAATATGGTGTCCAAAGAATAAATCTCCCCTGACCACTGTTTCATGGGCTATAAGTAAGATATATTACAATGGCAATTAATGGGAACGTTTTTAGTCAAGGCTTCTCTGCTATTGACTTGAGAGCAAACACTCTGAGAGTATAAATTACTCTTGCTATGTGCTGACTCTGAATGAACAATATTTCATGTGCAGTGACATGGTCTAAGCTATAGACTTGGAATTGAATGGCATCTGTTTCAATTGTTTTGTTCTCTCAAGAGCAACTAGATAGAAAAAAGTGGTCAATTTGACCCTTGTGGGAGCGTGTTGCAAATCTAAACCTGTGTCCCTCATACCATAAATGAAATACATTTGTAAATTTGTAAGTGTTTTCCTTCTGTTCATTGATGCTTGAGTATAATCTCAAACTTTGGGAGCAACATTTTATACATAAGTACTTGGTTTTCTTCCTTTCTTCTTTCTCTTTCTCCTCTCTCTCTCTGTTTCTCTCTCTCTCTCTCTCTCTCTCTTTCTCCATCTTATGTAATTGGATAGAACTGGGCACCTAGGATGATGTGGTGTTACTATAGTGGGATTTTTTTTTTTTTTAAATCAACTCTAACTTACCCTTTTAAAAATTTCATAAATACAGGTGTCGGTGCCATTTGGAATAGTCTCTATAACAATTTCTGTCTCCACATTTACTGTGTTTCAGCAAATTTACCTAACAGATGGTGAGTGGGCAATTTTTAAAGGGGCATTTTTTTACAAGAGCGGAGAGGGAAGGAATTAGAGACAGGCACATACTATATTTGAAGTTACCTCCACGTGTATTTTATGTATGTATACCCATACAATTAAGAAGTCTTTGGATGTTTTATCTTCAAGAATAATTCAGATAATGGATTACTTGAATATCATAAACATTTAGGGTTTAACAGATTTGTTACATACAGACGTTGTATCATGGATTTAAAAGACCATAGCCAGCGGGCAGCGGCGGGCGGAACGACCGAGGGGCGGCGCGGGCTGGGCGGCGGGTGCGGCGGTCCGTGCTTCCTCGTGGTGGAGGGCTGGGGTTCGCCGGAGACGCCGGGTTGCTCCGCGTTGCCAGGTTACCGAGCGCGTGCCCCGCGCCCGCTCTTCCGCCCGGGCCGCCCTCGGCGCCGCCTGAGCCGTGGTGCGGGCTGCGCGGGGCGTCGGTTCCGCGGAAGCCTGGGTAGGGCGCTGCGTGCGGGACTCTCGTCGCTCGTGGACGGGGCGCGAGCGCGCGGGGGACGTAGGGCGCCGACCTGGGGTTCCCCGGCGCTCCGGCTCCGCTCAGGGCGCCCGCTCAGGGGCCTCCGGCGCGAGGCCCCCTTTCCGGTCAAGATGGCGGCGCCCAGGCGGGCCGCGCCGAGGTGAGCTGGAGCTGGGCCCGGAGAGGGACGAGTCTGCCACGCCCAGGACCTGGACCCCGCGCTGGTCTCCAGTCTCCCGGGGAGCGGCGGGTGAGTGGGTGCGGCCGCGCGTAGGTCCTTCTCGTGGGGTGGTCAGCTCTCCGTGCGTCCGCAGACTTCTTTCCTCTGATAGTCAGATCTGGGGTGGCCCAGGTTGGAGGCGAGGGTGCTTGATTGGGGAAACCTGAGGGGTTTAAGGACTCTGTTGGGATCGTTTCAGACCCCAGCAAGAAGCTGAGCAAGTTTTCTCCTGACTCTCTTCCCGGCTAAGTTTTCTCCCTTCTCTGAAGACGCTAGCTTTTCTGAATCACTTTGTTACCCGGGGGGGATACAGTTGGTGGTTCTGACCGTGGAACGTAGGACCCGGCGCGGGGAAGCCTGAGCTGGTTCTAGTTACTTTGTTTGCAAAGCACTTGTCTTGTCTTTGGAATCTTTGTGTATGTAACCAACGTTGGGAAGAGCCAGCGTTTTCTCCTCCAAAACACTGCGAGGGGTAACTTTATACGTAAGAAACAAGTGGGCGTTCACATCCATCTCTTTTCCAACCACTGAGCCTTGGTTGTGTTTCCTTTCTTTAAGTTTGTCTCGTTTTGAAGTGATAACAAAAGCAAACAAAAAAGACCATAGCCAATTACACAAAGTATACTCTAGTCTCAGTCCTGCCATTAATTAGCTATGTTACCTTAAGTCATTTAATTTTTCTAGGCCTCATTTTTCTCATGTGATGCTTTTTCTTTGAAAAAGTATAGTTTCTAGAAGCCTCTAATCTCTGTGTCATAGTTCAGCTTGGAGAAAACCTGTTCTTATCCAAACTCCATGACATTGTATTTCCAGCTCCAACTTTGGACTTTGAGTGAGTTGGGGGCAACTTTTTAAGGATATTTTCACACAGCTTTTTTAGTTAATATCAGTCTAGCTGACTTGTCATACTCAGACTTTCTCCCATATTCTTTTACCAGTGTGTTCCTTAGTCATATATATAAAGACTGTTGTGGGAAAAATGACCTCCTGGGTCAGCTTACTGCATGGTCATCGACACAGGGCAGGGAGTAAGATTCTGTGGATTTTACAGAAGCAGATACAGGTTTCATTATCCATGTCCTCTCCCCTTTCATCTTACAAAAACAGCAGGCTTTTCTTGGAGACCTGCCAGATAATGCCATCCTGCCTCCTCACGGGCCCCGGGGATGAGTCGCCCAGGGACTGAACTCCAGTAAAGCAGGTGATTGGCTCATGGGTAGGCATCTGACCTCGGCTAAGTCTATCAGACTCCTCCCCAGGACTTTTCTCTCAGAGAAACATGGAAGAATTGTCTTTTCTCTCTGGAATTTCTAAGCTGGGGAGATATGACTCTGGGACTCCCAGTTACCATCCAGCACAAGAAGAGACTTTCTGTAAAATAAAGTCTTGCAGAGGTAAGCAGGGCTGAGCGATGGAGAGAGAGCTGGAACCCTGCTGATACTCTGGAACGAACTTCCAGATCCAACTGTATCTGAATATGGCTGCATCCCTGAATTTCTAGTACTTGTTTGTTGAGGTTGTTGTCGTTGTTTGGTTTTTGTTTTTAAATTTCCTTTGACTATTTTGAATTTGTTTTCAGCCATGTGCATTTGAAAGCATCGTAGCTAAAAGAGCTAATTTCCTACATTAATGTCAGGTTTGCTGAGTGGCATTCCTTAAGTGAAAAATAATATCCGCTATTTTCTTTAAATAAAATCCTTCTAGCTCAGGTTTGAGATATTCAAAACTCTGCCTCCTACCCCCCTCTTTTCCAACATTTACTATGTCACCTTGAAGCATTTGTGACCACATCTTTCCCATCTAGACGCAGTTGAGAGAGAGAGCAAAGACTTCTGATATAAACTGCAACCTATATGCCTCCTTCCTGGAAGCTTTAGAACATACTTGATTCTTGTCATTAAAGCAAATCTTTTGTTGTTGTCTCCAGGGCACAGAAGCATTTTCATGGCATAATGGAGTACAAAGTACATTAAGCCTAACTCTACTTCTCACCCTCTTTTACTTTAAATAGGCAGAAAAGAACAATCTCAAACACATTTTCCCAACAAATAAAATACATATACGATTATGTTTAGAAGACGTTTATGCAGCATATAGTTAGACTGATTAATTAATGGACCTTTCGCCAATTGGCACAGTAAATATATATGTTCAATGTGCTTAATTAAAAAGCAGACAATAACATATTTTTACAGGTTAATTATCTGAGAAGAGTATTGTGCCAGCACACTTGATGCTACAGTATTTCATGTTTGACAGGTAATCTTCTTTCAGTTATATTTACTGCTAAATGTTTGTTGGATCGAGCTATTAAATTATAAGGTCAAAAGTAAAATGATATGAAATTACAATGAAAAGGGACACATATCCCACTTTATGAGAATAGAAGTTCTAATTTCTTTTCAATGCTACTAGTAGTGACCACAGTACTAATTTGAGCCCTTACTGTGAGCCACTGTGCCCATATACATTTAGTTCTTACAGTAGTTCTGCAAAGGGCATATAATAATCCACACTGTAAAGCTGAAGAAAGTGATTCTCATAGCTGAAAGTCACATAGCTGGTGAGTGGCAAAGTCTAGATTCAAACTTGGAGTCGTCTGACAATGCCCAGGTTGTTGACCACTATGTACACTGCTCAATTGTTGCGCCAATAAAGAAGTGCTTGAAATAATTATAGATTTGCCTACCCTGAAACTGCAGTGATTTAAAGACATCAAAGTTGCCAGTTGCTTAACCACATCTACTTACAGTAAGAAATTACATTTTATTTCATTTCTCAAACAAGATTAATTCTGCAGGCCCATAGAAACTTGAGCACACAAATCCTACCTCCAAATGAAAGATGCTTGTTTTCCACTATTCAACAGATGGCCCTGTACAGAGGCAATAAATATATAGTAGAATTTTCATTCAAATAAATGAGAAGAGAGGTTTCTTCTTGTCCTGATTCAGTGCCCATCATTATGGATTATGATGGCTCTTCCCAAACTTTACTTCATTCACTCCACTCTTTCTACAAAACTCCAGTAATGGAATCCATCATTCAGATATATGTGCAAAGCGAAAGGACTGTATTAATACAGTTGCTGAAAGTCAAGTTGATAGAGCACAGGAAATACATCCTAATAAATGCAACATTAATGTTTGTGTGGGCCTTGGAGTGAGGGGTAGAAGAATTTTCAGTTTAATGGAATATTTTGCCTCTTGCTATGAAAGTGTGGCTTAATAGTCTTGTAATTGGTCATTTACAGAATCCTCCATCTCTGGGTTTCATGCTTTCTTTACTCTGCAGCTGTTGATTCCTTCTCTTGTTCTGGATGGAAGATAGCAACGAAGCCACTTCAAAGGGCTCAGCCTGCCTTTTTGTGTTATTGTTTAGATGAAGATATTTCCATTTATTAAAGCACACTATTTAAACATTTTTATCATGTTTCAAACTTGACTGTGTTCTGAAGGTATGAGCACAGGCAGACATAATGGGGGATGTTTTCCAGGAGAGAACATAGACCATACCCTTATCAAAGGAATTATCAGAATTTTCATGTATGGATTGAGAATCAAATTCTGGAGTTAGACCTGAATTTAAATTCATACTCACAACTTATTACCAGTCTCATCTTGATTAAATGGTTACCACACTTCTCATCAATTTCCTTATCTTTGAAAGCGGAATAAGAGAAGTATGCCTGGTGGAGTTACACATAAAGCTCATCTGATAGAATATTCATAAGGATTTTGCACAAAATATACATGGAAATATTTTAGCACCGAGTTTAGCATGTGATTCGTCTTCAATACATTTAAGAGCTATTATTTTATTATTATTATGCTATCATTAAATATCACTATTACTTAAATGTCATTATTGCTAAAATTGCTGTAAAACTACCGCAATAACCCATGATGAATTGCCCTCTTCTGTTTCCTTTGTTTAAATGGAAAATATATATATAAATCTAGACAGAGAACACTTTGGTGATCCTATTCAGTGGAGTGAGAATTTCCATGGCCCTGATTAAAACAAATCCTGAATTGCATGGACTTAAGATAGCAGAGAGGGGCTTCCCTGGTGGCGCAGTGGTTGAGAGTTCGTGACCCGATCCGGGAAGATCCCACATGCTGCGGAGCGGCTGGGCCTGTGAGCCATGGCTGCTGAGCCTGCGCATCCGGAGCCTGTGCTCCGCAACGGGAGAGGCTGCAACAGTGAGAGGCCCGCGTACCGCAAAGAAGAAAAAAAAGATAGCAGAGAGGCTAAGAGATTTGAAGTTAGACATCCCCAAGTGTGAATTCTACTGTGACCCTCTTCTAGCTCTAGAACCTTGAGGAAGTTACTTAAACTTTCTGAGCTTTACTACTAGTTTCCTCATCTGTATCTTTTTTAGGACTATTTATCAAAGATCTTCCTGTTCTCTATGCTTGGACGTATCAATGAATAAATCAGACAAGAGCCTTTGCCTGCTTGCTCCTTCTTGCATGCTTTCTCCCTCCTTACACTCTCGTGTGGAAACGGATGTTATAAATAAATTCTATGCTTTGTCACAAGTTGATGGACGCTACGGGCTAAGGAAAAGGATGTGAAGCTCACTGAAGAGGCTTGGGTTGGGAGTGCTGGAGGAGTGTACAGGTAGGTTCTGATTTTAAATAGGGTAGTCAGGGTGGATTTTATAAGTTGACATTTGAGCAAAGACTTGAAGTGAGGGAGTTGTCAGAATGTATGATGGGGAGACCACTCCCTGGGAGCAAGAATAACCAGAATCCTCCATCTCTGCCAGAGTTTTCTGCCAAAACTCTAAGGCAGAAATATGCCGGGCAGCTTGGAGGAATATCAAGGAGGCCACCCTGGCTGACTTAGTCAGTGGGGAGGAAGAGACAGCAGGAGGGCTGGAGGTCGGATATGTGATGGGATGGATTGGGTAAGTCCTGGGAGGCCATCACATGCACTGTGTCTTTTACTCTAAATGTAGGCAGCCAGGGGCAGGATTTTAGCCGAGGTGTGGCATGAACTGTCTCTTGTTTGAAAAGCACAACTCTATCTGTGGCCTTGAGGATGTGGGGAGAGAGTGGAGTCAGGGAGAATCTCGGGAGGCGACTACAGGATCCTCGGGGTCTATGTTGGTGGCCTGCACCAGGCTGCTAGCGGCTGGTAATTCTCAGAAGTGGCACATTGGGAAGGTTGTGACAGCATTTCGTGGTAGATTGAATGCAAGAATGGAAAGGAAGAGGGGGTCAAGGGTGAATTCGAGATTTAGGGCCTGGGGAACTGGAAAGGTGTGGTTACTGTCACCTAAGATGGAAAAAGTTTGGGGTAGAGCATGTTTGGGGGATTAAAGACCAGTTTTGGAGGTATAAGATTTGAGATGTTTTCGTGACGTCCAAGTAGAGATGCTGAGTACACAGTTGGATACACAAGTCTGCAGTTCTGAAGAAAGGTCTAAACTAGAGATACACTTTAATACAATGGAGATATTAAGAATAATTACATGGAAGCGCTATTTTAAAGATAAAATGAAGTAATGCAATTAGCACTCTGTCTTCTCAAAACATTTAATAACTGTTAGCTAAAATAATTACCTGAAATGAAAAAATACCTATAGTTTGTTTTGTTGTTTGCAGTAAAAGTGAATAAAATGTCACAATTATTTTAGTAGTATTTGTGACACAGTAGTTTTAGTTAAGACACCATGACTACAAACATTTACAATAAACCTTTCAGTCTCCTACTTTTCACTCTGATAGGGTACTTGGAACCATATTTTGTAAGGTTTAAGTTAGTTGTCATAGGGTACCTCTTTAATTAGAAGTAATTCTGAACTGTCTAGTTCCATGCAGTTTTATATACATATATGTATAATTATTATTTTATGATTTATCAAACTCAGTTGAAAATTTGCATCACTGATATACATTAGAATTTAAGCATTTACCCAGGTATTCAAGGAAAAAAATGTACTTGTCTTGTAATTTCCATAGGGGTACTTACTTTCACATCTTCCCTTCACTTTGCAATCGAAAACATGGCAGGGGAAATATTATCTTACTGGTCTTTGAGTTCCCCTTAGCTATCTGCAAGTCCTTAAACAGCCTTTGTGGCTTAACCAAAATTCTCTTCCATCTTCATTCCGCTAACAGATATTGGTCTAAGCATGTACTTATACTAAAAAATGCATGACCACGTTGTCTCTACACATCTATAATTTTATGTTAACACCATCATTATGTAAGCTATACTTTAATTGTAATTATAACAGATTTTATGTCAACACACATCCATTTCTAGTGTTCATCTGGTGTTCAAGGGGAGAGCAGCATGTCGTAAATGTTATCAAAATATAACATCTGAAGAATAGAACAGAGGGTAATTGTGTAATTCTGTATTCACTCTAATTAAGTTCAGTGGAGTTGGCATAATAGAATTAAGATGAAAAAAAAAAAAAGACATTGAGGTACCATGGCTCCCTCTCCTAACACACCCTTTTCGTATCCGAGAGCAGAGACTCAGCACCTTTCTGTACAGAAATGGAGACAGGAAGAGGCCAGAGGATGAATGACAGGCACGAATGAGGTGGAACTTTGAAGAGCAACATGGAAATGAAATACTTCTTTTGTATTTGGTAGGTGGGGAAAATGTACCAGCGTGTATGCCTACTGGGACCACGTTTTCCAGAACAGTTAAGCCCAGTGTCAACTATGCTGTCCCACCTTCCTCGTAAGTAGGAACATACTGTTACTTGAATCTTTGCTTCCTGTTTCTTGATACCTGGTTGAGAAGATTATCACAGGACCTGCATCTTGTTAGCAAATACACTGTTTTGAAATGATTGACACTCACTGAAGAGTGGCAACTCCAAGCTTGCTCTCTCTTGATCTTGGACTATTTAAGTCTGGAGTGCAGGAGTGGGTTATGGGGAAAGACCATTGGAATTCTTATGTCTTCAGCATAATGGTTATAGCATAATGGTTAGGAGTGTAGGTGCTGGTTCAAATCTCTGCTTTCCACTTGCTAACCATATGAGCTTGGGCAATTTACCTGATTACCTGAACCTCAATACTCCTGCCTATAAAATGATGTTAATAATATTTCATCCCCATAGACTTGTTTTCAATGTTAAAATGAAGTCACTTACACCAAGCACTTAATACAATGCCTAGAGCATAGTGAAGTCTATTATTATTACTATTACTACTACTACTACTATTATTATTATTACTATCACGATGCCAGGTGCTATTTTTCCTATGCCTTATTCCATTGTCTTCTGCCCTGTCCCCCCATTTCTGTCTTGTTTCTGTACAAGGGTAGGTTTGTCACAGAGCATTTTCTTTCCCTAGTGTCTGACTCTTAGTCATCAAGGTGACTGGTCCACGACCCGGCATTCATTGCTGCTCATTGAAGCAACCCATTTTGAGAAGGGGAGTTGGATATTGATGCCAAGTTGGGTCAAGGAGAGAGAATTTTCTCTCTTCTGCACTCAGAGAGCTAAGTGAAATATTGAGCCCTCAGAAGGAGAATCAGGCAAAGGGCAACATGCTTAATTTCATACCTTAGTGATTAAGAACAAGTCAGACAGGCTGGATTTGAACTCATTTCCGTCATGTACTGACAACGGGATCTTAGGTGCTTTTGTAACCCGTCTGAGGCTCAGTCAACATCTGAAAGAGACGAATAACATTATCAGGACCTAGCGTATAGCCTCGTTGTAATAAGTGAGTAAATCCTTTTAAAACGTTCAGCTCGTTGTTTGGCATATAAACACTTAATAAAATTTAGCTTCTTTGGCTACTACCGCTGCTAATATTATTAAGTAGCTGAGCAGATCCGAGGCCCATTTTTTCCTTAGATTGCACATAATCATTTGGACAACCAGCTCACATTGATCAACCGTTGCTTATATATAAACCCCCATGAACCCAAAGGTGCTTTAACTCTCTCCCAGTCAGAGCCTGTTCTGGGGGCAGAAGCAACACCGGCACTACCCCCATCATCTTTGCCTTATTGTCACTACACTGGCCTGCCGTACTGAGCACTTTCTGTTTGCCAGGCACCAAATTTAGCCCTGCGTATGCACTATAGCATATAGTTCTCACACTCAGGTGGGAGACATTATCATCATCCCCAATTTTCAGATAAAGACGCCAAGGTGTTGGAAAGGTAAGAAACTTGACCCACAGCAAGAGATGGAGCCGGAGTATTCAAACCCTTCTCTCTGACCTCAAGAACCCTTAAATATTAGCATACTACTACATCCTGGTAAGAAAATCTGCTTCCAGCCACTCTGGTGAGAGTAGAAATGATTCTCAGTCCCCACATTCCTCTATTGCCCATGCCACCCTAGCCTCAGGACTAGGGGGGAAAGGAAGTGATCTCTTCAAAGAGCAGCCAAAGGGAACCTACTCCCTTCTGCCTTTTCGGAATCAACTAACCAATATTTTATTTCCTTCTTAAGAGTCCCCACATGTTCCTTTTGGTACTTAGCTTGGCCTTTTAGAATTCTGACATTCTGTGCATGACTCATCCACTGTATTTCACGTTAATTTATTGAGGTCAAGTATAGGGTCTTACTCATCCTGAAGTCCAGTTATCCCCTGTCACATCTAACTCCGTTCTTTTCTTCTTGTAGGACATCTGCAGGTATTTATTTGAATTTTGTTGAATTGTTCTCATCAATAGTACATTAAAAGTTATACAGAAAGTGCTTTCTTATAAGGAAAACCATCTAAATAGATTTCTAGCTCTTTACTTTTTATAGCACTATTGTAGAGATTATAGATCTCCAGGTAATACTTTTTAGATTGAGTTCTTCATATCATCTTATTTTTACATATAATGATAAATCTGAATTTTCTCTATCAAACCTCCGAGACTTCACTGGCTTGTAACTTAGCTTGTTGATTATGTGTTGTTGACTTTTCCATTTACAATGATATTTGATCCTGGTAAGGATGGGGCTGGGTGGGAAGGTACATCGTAGGGCCATAAATTGGTTTTGTAGAGAACTAACATAAAGATCTAAAGTCTCATCATATTTCTGCAGAACTCATGAATCATTTTATTTTAATTCCATTCATTCAGGGAGTATAAAACCATTTTCAAATTGTTATTCCTAATGTGTTCATCTTCTCTTCCTTAGTCGTAGTGAGAAGAGAGCAGGCTGAATGGAAGAAAGTCATTATGACCACTGGGGCCACTAGGGTAGGCATCAGTCCCAGAGTTTTGTTTTCATCTCTCCGCTATTAATATTGGCTAATGTCTTGAGTGCTTACTTGGTGCAAATTACTTAGCCGACCATGGCAAATGGATTGTGTCATTTCATCCCCTGATAGTCATACAATTAATGTATGTATTATTATGATATCCCATAATGCATACATGGAACAGAGCCTCAGAAGTAGTTATTTGCTCACGAAAATATGGTAGATGTGGAATTTGGACTCAGGTCTGATAGACTCCTAAATCACTCCTAGTGATTTTTACCACTAAATTAAAGTTGTATACCTCTGGAGAGTAGATAGTTTCTAAAATTTCCTCAGCTCTAACGTTTTATAATTAAATTTTTGTCTGATGGCAAGCTTAACAGTTAAGATGGGTAGGAAGGAATGCCAGCCTGTTGAATGGAATTTCCCTGAAATAAGCCTGTTTTATGACACCAGCTCACTCATTCATTCACTCAGCATGTATTGAATGTTTGCTCTGTGCAAAGGCATTTTAGGCATCACAGTGGAGTGAGCGCCCCTTCCATAGACTCTCCTGCAACACTCAGAGAAGTCTTGGACTGGTTTGCCTGTTATGGAATGGGGCTTGGTGATAGAAGCCTGGTTTGTCCTCCACTGATAAAACTAAGACATACTCATGAGTTTATAGGCATCTTGAAGCCGTGGGATAGTAACACACATGAATCTTACCATTTTTGCCTGGGATTAATGATATAAAGGTTTTGGATTTGGGTATGGAAAATGGGTGCAATTATGGGTGTGTTGGTTCTACATATATATGGACATCACGTGTCATCAACCTGCAGCTACCTGCCATTCCTCACTACTCCTTCTTTTCACAAACCAAACAAGTACCTTCTTATCTCTCCTGTGGATAAGCTCTTGACAGTGGCACTAGGGCCTCCCTCAATAAGTACATCATTGGCTAAACCAGTGGTTTCTCAGATATGCTCATTGAACAACCCTTAAGGTGGATTGACATTCCACTGCCTAGAATAGAATATGGTGTTCTTTAGAAATCGGGGGGAAAAAATAGGCCACCGGATGTACTTTCTTTAATTTAAATTGTATATATATATATATATATATATATATATATATATATATATATATGAACAATTGTTATATATGTGTATGTATCCTTGTTCATATATATGAATGATTTAAAATTGAAGATATATATATACACACACACATATATATATGTATATTTAAATTTTGGCTTCTGTTAGCAAGTAGTAAATTAAATTATTAGCAGATCCATACTGCAGGGAAATAACCAATCAGATTTCATTCAATAGCTTGCTTTTTTGTAGATTTATGGTTGTGATTTTATATCTGCAGGTATGTTTGCTGAAGAAAATATTTCTACCACTTTACACAAAATTAAATTCATTTAATACCAATGCGGCATGTCTCAAATGTCTTAATACAGTTTTAATCTTTAATCGCATCAGAAGTATGAAATTAGAAACATACCCCAAAATCATTTGAAGATATAATTACTTTCATTTCCCTTATACTTTTGAGACTTTTGAAAAATAAGTATTTAGTTGTACTTATCTGTTTCTGTCTCTCTAAGGGATAGCAAACACTGAAACACAATTCTTTTTAAAAGTCAATATTAAAAATATATTGTCCAAGATGATCAAAACTAAGGAAGTGGCAAAGAAATTCAAAAATTTAAACTTTCAAAGGGTACTTTTTTTGTGAATGTGTAGTACTTGTTCTTCTGAAGGAAGTAATCTTTTTAAAAATTTAATTAACTTATTTTTTATTGAAGTATACTTGGTTTACAGCGTTGTGTTAATTACTGCTGTACAGCAAAGTGACTCTGTTATACATATGTATATACATTCTTTTTCATATTCTTTTCCATTATGGTTTATCACAGGATATTGAATGTAGTTCCCTGTGCTATATAGTAGGACCTTGTTGTTTAGCCAATCTATATATATCAGTTTGCATCTGCTAATCCCAAACTCCCAGTTCATCCCTCTCCCACCTGCTTCCCCCTTGGCAGCCACCAGTCTATTCTCTATGTCTCTGATTCTGTTTCTGTTTCATAGATAGGTTCATTTGTGTCATATTTTAGATTCCACATATAAGTGGTATCATGGTATTTGTCTTTCTCTTTCTGACTTACTTTGCTTAGTATGATAATCTCTAGTTGCATCCATGTTGCTGCTGCAAATGGCATTATTTCATTCTTTTTTATGGCTGAGTAGTATTTCATTGTATATATGTACCACCTCGTCTTTATCCATTCATCTGTTGATGGACATTTAGGTTGTTTCCATGTCTTGGCTATTGTGAATATTGCTGCTGTGAAGATCAGGGTGAATGTGTCTTTTTGAATTATAGTTTGGTCTGGATATACGCCCAGGAGTGGGATTGCTGGATCATATGGTAGGTCTGTTTTTAGTTTTCTGAGGAACCTCCATACTGTTTTCCACAGTGGCTGCACCAACTTACATTCCCACCAACAGTGTTGTAGGAGGGTTCCCTTTTCTCCACACCCTCTCCAGCATATGTTATTTGTAGACTTTTTAATGATGGCCATTCTGACTGGTGTGAGGTGGTACCTCATGGTAGTTTTGATTTACATTTCTTTAATAATTGGCAGTGTTGAGCATCTTTTCATGTGCCTATTGGCCATCTGTATTTCTTCTTTGGAGAAATGTCTCTTTAAGTCTTCTGCCTATTTTTTTTGATTGGGTTGTTTGCTTTTATTGTCATCAAGTTGTATGAGCTGTTTGTATATTTTGGAAATTAAGCCCTTGCTGGTCGCATCATTTGCAAATATTTTCTCCCATTCTGTAGGTTGTCTTTTCATTTTGTTTATGGTTTCTTTTGCTGTGCAAAAGCTTGTAAGTTTGATTCGGTCCCCTTTGTTTATTTTCATTTTTATTTCTATTGTCTTGAGAGACTGACCTAAGAAAACATTGGTATGATTTATGTCAGAGAATATTTTGCCTCTGTTCTCTTCTAGACGTTTTATGGTGTCATGTCTTATGTTTAAGTCTTTAAGACATTTTGAGTTTATTTTTGTGTATGGTGAAAGGATGTGTTCTAACTTCACTGGTTTATATAAGGCTGTCCAACTTTACCAACACCACTTGCGGAAGAGCCTGTCTCTTTCCCATTATATATTCTTGCCTCCTTTGTCAAAGATTAATTGTCAAAGATTAACTGAGGTGTGTGGGTTTATTTCTGGGCTCTGTATTCTGTTCCATTGATCCATATGTCTGTTTTTGTGCCAATACCATGCTGTTTTGATTATGTGACTTTGGAGTACTGTCTGAGTCTGGGGTGGCTATGCCTCCAACGTTGTTCTTTTTCTTCAGGATTGCTTTGGCAATTCTGGGTCTTTTATGGTTCTGTATGAATTTTAGGATTATTTGTTCTAATTGCGTGAAAAATGTCATGGATAATTTGATAGGGATCGCATTAAATCTGTAGATTGCTTTGGGTAGTATGAGCATTTTAACAATATTAATTCCTCCAACCCAAGAACATGAGATGTCTTTCCATTTCTTTGAATCATCTTCACTTTCCTTTATTAATGTCTTACAGTTCTCAGCGTATAAGTCTTTTGCCTTCTTGGTGAGGTTTATTCCTAAGTATTTTATTTTTGGGGTTGTGATTTTAAAAGGCATTGTTTTTTTACATTCCCTTTCCGATATTTCATTGTTGGTATAAAGAAATGCAACCAATTTCTGTATGTTAATCTTGTATTCTGCTACCTTGCTGAATTCGTTTATCAGTTGTAGTAGTTTTCATGTAGAGTCTTTAGGGTTTTCTATATATACTATCATATCATCTGCATCTAATGACAATTTTACCTCTTCCTGAAGGAATTAATCTTGAAGTTCTACTAAGACTTTTGGGATACCTGTTTTAATGAGCCACTACTTCCTGCCTGAGATTGCACTATGCACCAGAGATTCTAGAATTAGCATAATAAAACTAATAATGCAAACAACAGCAACAAATCTTCACAAACCTTCCTTGTAAGGAAGTAAAGTCCACTGGAAAAACAGACAAGTGAAACACACATTCAAAATGGCAGTGATTCTCAAACATTTATGTGCTGAAAAATCATGACAAGCATGATAACCAGGGCAATTACTAGACCCCTTCTCCAGCTGGTCAGGTGTAAGGTCCTGTAACACTATTTTTGGTGAATGCCTCCAGGAGAGTCTGAGACAGATGTTCTCAGTTGTCGTCAACCTTTAGTGTGCATCAGATTTGCCTGAGAATATTGTTAAAACACAGATTGCTGGGCTCCAGTGCCAGAGTTCTAACCAGTTCCCAGGTGTGGCTGATATTGCTGGCCCAGGGACCACATTTTGAGAACCACCTTTCAAAACTCTGCAGTATGCGGTTGTGTGTGTTGTGAATGAGACGGGCCCAGAGAACCAAAGGAGGGCAAAGGGACTCTGCCCTAAATTAGTCAAAGGTAACAATAGCAGCTAGAATTGATTGACCCGAGAAAAAATTACAAGAACTTTACCTGCATTTGCTCATTTAATCCTTTCAGTAAGGTACATGGGTGCTGCTTAGTGTTCCTCTTTTACAGGGGTGTCCAGAGAAGGTAACTACTTTGCCCATGTCCTAAACTGGTAAGTAACAGATTAAGAATTCAGGTCTAGGAAGTCTGATTCCAGAGCCCACACCTCTACCCTTTCTGCATGTAGAGAGGAGTAAAGGGTTGTTGGTGAAGCCTTCCTGGGGGCCCTGGCCTCTGAGTGTAGACAGAAGGATGAGTGGACATAAAGATCATTATTTGTGTGTGGTGGGGGTAGGGGAGGAAGTATGAGGGCTTCCAGAAGAGCCCACCCTCCCCATACATCTGCTATAAGCAAGTCTGATGATCAGGAGTCCGGAACATGAGTATGACTATGGGATACTGAGAAGGGTTCTAGAACCCTGAGGTTAGAGTTCTGGATCAGTTAGTAGGTAACAGAAAGTGAATGAGTGATTTACCTTACTTTCCACGGGTAGCAGGAAGTTTGGAGATAGTCCCTCTAGCGTTAGTCCAGCTGCTGAAGGGCATCACCAGGGGACTGGGTTGCTTCGCTCTTCCAGCTTCCACATCTCTAGCACGTCCACATAGCTTCAAAGTGACCCCAGAATCTCCAATAGTGTTCCAACAATTTGGGCAGGAAGAAAGAAAAGGAAAAAAAAAAAGAAATTAAGTAAGAAAAAAAAGGCAGTGTCTAACTCAGAGAGCAAATTTTTTACCACAGATGGTCAGCAGACTTGCACTTAGATCTCATCAGCTCGGATTTTAAACTGGCCACCTTAGCCTTAAGGATAATGGGGTCTCCTAAACCAGGGCTCTGATAGTAAGGAATAAGGAGAGAGTGGTACTGATTAGCAGTGCCTGCTGTCCCAAACAAATATTATCCCCAAACTATTTTTTTTTTATCCTATATTTTACTTTAAAGAATGGAGGGGAAACATTATGTATCTGTAAATAGCCTTTTAGAAAGGGTACAATTATATAGTTATACAACCCCCTGGAGGGCTCCTTTCTTCTAAAATCTCTTTAAAAACTGTTCAAGGTTAAGGACATTTTTATCTTAATTTAGTAACTCGCAGTCGATTATCTTGGAATGACATCCTCTCTCTGCAGATGTTCTGTCAGGCTTTAGAAAATTCTAGAAGTGGACAGAGAAGCGTTATGGTACATGTATTTGCAATATGCACGTCTTTGAAATGAAATCCATTTAGGGACCAAAAGGCATTTCATGTCTTTGCTATACATTTTCACATATTTGCCTTTCCAGAATTCCTTTGAGCAAATCTGTTAGATGTAACCCATCCGTTTCTCCCATCTGAATTCTTTATTACTAAACATTCTTCAGTATGCTCTCACTCCCCTCTGTCAAAGGCGTTTCTCTGGGTCCTCACCCTTCTCATCTCATATGTGAATGCGTATCTTAAACTGAAGCAACAGTCTGCTATGACTTCTCCATAACTTGAAGAACCCGTCTTTGTGGGAAAAAAAGTAGACTTACTAACTTAGAAGGTAAAATGCGCGCAATGTTTCTGAGAATTAAAAACTAAGATAAAAACATAAGCCATGGAAAAAACTTCCAGTGGATCCTTTTCAAAGACTTTATTTTACAGAGAAGGCAACTGAGGTTTAAAGAAAAAATGCGTTAGTTAAACACTAAATAATAAACCTTAAACCTCAGTGGAGCAACACATGGACAGTTCGTTTCTCACTCACTCAGGAGTGTAGTATGGACTTTGGTGGTCTGAGGGTCAGTTTTCTGCTCAGTTATTCAGGGACCCACCACCTTCATCAAGTGGCTCTACGTTTGTCCTAAAAAGGAAAGGAGAGAGGAAGCTGCAAGCTACAATTATCAACTCGTTATCCTTCAGACGTAAACTCTTCAGGTCACCTCTGGTCACGTTCTTTGGGATAGAACCATACCCAGATGCAAGCAGAGATGGAGAATGTTGTTCCTATCTTGGTCCTAGTGATGCCTCTACAGGCTGGAGGAGCTAATTAAAGTGTAGTCAACAGCTTGTTGTTTCTGCCACAATGAGTGATTAGCCTAAGACTGTGGATTAATTATGTGTGTGTGTCACATATACATATAATACACACAAACATATATATGTGTGTGTATATATACCTTTTTTAGCATGAGTTGACACATGGGGCTTCTGCCGTTATCAAAAGAGTACAAACTGCCTCTTGTTGCTTTTTCTTAATTGAAGTTGACTACTACTATCTATTTCCCTTCATTTTGCTACCTCCCCCCCGCCTTTCAGTATTATATGAAAATTCTGAAAGAAAGAATTTCAAAGTTTCCAGTGCTTTTAAAGGTAATAGAATACTCAGACCTTAACAATTTTCCTGTGTGAAACTTTTGCCAGACTAAAATAGTTAACTTATGAAAAGTAAATTTAGATTGATACAAAAGAGAAAATAAGCTGATTTTTTTTTTTTTACACAAATGCCCTGAGTCAGGGTGGAAAATAAATGGAAAAGTGGAGGAATTTAGATCCTTTTGTTGTAAATTTAAATATTTTTAATTGTAAAAATAATACAGGCTCATTGCAGAAACTCCAAAATTGAAAGGATTTAAAGAAAAAAGGAAGAATAACTCAAAATCCCATTTCTGATAAATCATCTCTGTAACATTTTTGAGGGTATCTTTGGAAACTTTTTTTGTGACGGGGTGCATATAAATACAATGCAAGTGTAAAATACCTTTAATTATTATATCAAACTACAAAACAGTTCTATAACATTTTTATTTAGTAATATAAGTATGATTACTCATCACCTAATAAAAATCTGCAGCATCATTTTTAATGGTTGAACAGCATTCTATTATTTATTTAACCAGTCCCTACTGTTCAACATTTAGATTATTCCTGTTTTGCTTTGCTAAGCAATGAGACAAGCATCCTTGTTCATGTCTTTGAGCATTTGTTTATTTCCTTAGAATGGACTTCTAGAACTTGAATGGCTGGTTGTCAGTTCTGGTACATACTGACATATTGTCTTCCAGAAAGGTTACCGTGCTTTTTATTTCTACCAAGAATTTAACATCCAGTGTGGTTTCTTACACACACTCATCAGTACCAGTATTATCAATATCAATACCGGTATTATCAAGTTTTTTAAAACTTTGTCATTCTAGTCAGTAAAATATGACACCTGAATTATTTTATTTGTATTTCTTTGATTAATAATAGCAAGGTTGAACATATTTTCATATCTTTATTGGCTGTTAATACTTTTTAGTTTGTGACTTTATGACATCCATTTTTCATCAATGTATAACAGCCTTTTATATATCAATGTGTTTATTTTGTTTGTTGTAAATGCAATTTTTTTCTCTTCATTTATTAATTTTTATTTTGTGTGTGTTGAACTTCTTTAATACTGTCAAGTCTATTCAAAAACCCTTTAATGAACACAACAAATGTGGAAAATCAGTCATTCTCCTGCATTTTGTAATCAATTTATTTCCTTTTGGGCAGTACAGAAATGTAAGTTCTTATTTCATCTTATGGTTGGAAAGAATCTATTCCCTCGGAAAGGGATTATAGTCTCCATGATGCAGTAATGGGAGATTTTATAGGGTAGGCAGGGTCTACAGAAGAAAAAACCCTAAATCACACTCCATTGGTGGTTGCTTTATTTATAAAAATGGCATTTGAGGTTGTGTGACTGCCATCAGGTAAGCAAAATTAATTTTTAGCATGAAGTACTCCTATCAGCAAGAACAGCCTAGGATAGGCTAGCAGTAAGAAGTGAAGGGTTATGGGATTGGGGCATAGCCTCTGTTTCCTCCAATGCAGCTGGAAATTTAAACTCTGGGGCTCCTGCTTGATCCAATCAGCCCAGGTAGTATGTGTTGCCAGGTAGGGTGAATAGACTCAGAAGTACAAGAGCTCATCCTTGGTCCCCTCTGGAAATGAGCAGAGAATACTGTGTCAAGCAGAGGTGATCAGTCCATGGTCTGGAGACTTGGATCTCCTCACGTAGTCCTTAAAGTCAGGGTGAGACAAAATGCCAATACAAATTATATTGATGACAGTATCAATGAGGTGACATTGAGTCCTTTGACCCAACGTGTGTCTGCAGTGTGCCATCCATTAGTAAATGGGCAAAGCCATTTGACAGATCTATCTGATACAATGAATGAATCTGACACTCATATTTTGAAAAACTGAAACTGTATCCATTTGTCAAGAACAGTGGCTACTTGTTCTGCTTTATTCCCCCTGGTAGAACTAGGTAACATTGCAGGCAGTAAGACGTTCCGGCATTTCACCCTGGAGTAGCCCCAAAACTGAAGAAGCTGTCTTATCGGTAGTTAGCTCCTTGTCACCAAGAATGTTAAAGTAGATTTGTATGATTAGCAAATTAAAGAGACTGTAGTGCCTACCACTACTGTATTCACTAAGGCACCCAAGTTATTCTAAAGAAATCCTAATAATGCATTAGGACCGTTTTGAATATTTTTATTTGATTAGCCGTAATCTTCTAGTTATAACATCCATCACCATTTTGACCACTGAAACTTGGCCTTCTTTTCTTACAGCCTAGCCCTGTGGTCTTGGGCTAATCACTAACCTGCTTAGATACAATCTTCTTCTCTATGAAATAGAAACAATATTATATACTTTGAAGGACTGCAGGAAGATGAGCTGTAATGTTTATCAAGTGCCTAGTAAGTAGCCTGGCCCATAATAAATACTTGGCTAATTGTAGATGTTAGTTTCATTTTTAGTTTTATTTCCAAACATTGCTCTTTACTTTTGGAACTCTAAAATTTGTTTTGAGAGTGGAGGACTTGTTGTTTGGATTCCTCCAACACTCTCTGTATATTCTGTACTTCTAGCCCTACATCATTTATATTAATGGAATAAATGATCTTTGGTCTGGTGAGTCCAAGGTGACGAGGAGCTAAGTGGAGGTTCAGTATACACCTGGAAATATGGATTTTCATGCCCAGTGCAAATGTGGGAAAGGCATTATTCCCACATTATAAAGGGGGTAAAGACCTCCAACTTGAGGAGACTCTGGGTTGAGAGATGAGAGATTTACAGGTACTGTGTTTATCCTACAGGGTACCACAGGGGCTTTTATATTCTGTAGCAAGAATTTGCACCTTATACCCTTGTAGTTAGATGTAAAGCATACCACATAACTAATATCTAGTAAGCATTAGAGTTAGAATAAATACCATTTATTTAACGTTTCCTTTGTGTTAAGCATTTTACAGTTACAACATATGGATGGATACTATATTGTAATGGTTAAGAGTGTAGTTTTTTGAGCTGGATAATCCTGGATTGGAGTCTCATCTTTATTACCTCTTTTTTTTCTGTTTTATTGAGGTATAATTGACAAAATTGTAAGATAGTCAAAGAGTATATCATGATGATTTGATATACATATCTGTTGTAAAAGGATCCTTCCCATCACGTTAATTAATACATCTAACAGCTCATGACACCTTTTTCCTTTTTTTCTTTTTTTGGTGAGAACACTTAAGTTCTATTCTCTCAGAAAATGTTAGTTATACAATACAGTATTATTGACTGTAGTAACTATGTTATACAGTAGATCCTCAGACCTTATTCATCCTGCAGCTGAAAGTTTGTACCCTTTCACCAGTCTTCCCCCTTTTCCCCACCCACACCCCAGCCCCTGGCAACCAGTTTTCTACTCTGTTTCTATGAGTGTGGCTTTTTTTCTTTTTAGATTCCCTATATAAATGATATCATTCGTATTTATCCTGTCTGGCTTATTTCATCAGCATAATGCACTCCTGTTTCATCTATATTGTCACAAATGAAAGGATCTCCTTCATTTTTTTTAAGGCTGAATAATATTCCATTACCTCTTAAATGAGTGACTTTTGGTACATTGTTTACACTTTCTAAGCCTCAGGGTTTCTTTTCTTCTGTTAAAAAAAAAAAAAAATATATATATATATATATATATATACACTAACAGGTTATTTTCTGATATGTGGAATGTTTGTTGAATCAACAAATAATTAGTTGAGATCATAAATGTGACACTTAGCACTGTATTAACATTTATTAATACTCTCCCTGTTAATTTCTACAATAAATTGTATAATAAGTAACAATAATAATAGTACTACTAGTAGTTTCAGAAAATGCATAGGATGTGCCAGGCATCATATACTGTACTACCCTCCTTCATGTGTACCACAGGTTACATGTGGATATCATCTTCCACGTTGTTTCCTTTAAAAAAAATTGAAGCTCAGCAAGATTGAGTAGCTTGCTCCAGATGTGAACTCAGGTCTGAATCACTCCACATATAGGTTCTTAATGACTCCATGTCTTTAATTCCACATCTGCATTTGTTTGTTGTTGTTGTTTTTAACTTTCCAAGCATCTGATCTGAAATTCCTTTCTCTTTGGGGAATTTTCCACTTTGTGGGTCTTGGTGTGAAACAGAGCCTTCCTCTCGTTATACAAGCTGAACATGTCAGA